>NW_018408820.1:860420-915566 GCF_002113885.1 Mizuhopecten yessoensis | reverse complement strand
TGTTTGTTAAAGTGAATGACTTTGACTTATATTCAAGGTCACAGGGGTCAAATTTGTTTAAAATCTTTAAACAACCTCTTCTGAATAACCATGGGTCCCAGGATGTTTATACTTTGCAAGTTGCATCCTGAGATGAAAGGCTATACAATGTGTTCAACATAATGACTTTGTTCGACTTTCAATCACAGGGTCGAAATGTTAAAAAAAAAATAACAGCGTCTTTTGAATGAATTTTAATCATAAATACTGATATTTTGCCTGTAGCTTTATTTTAGATCACTTTTAAGGTTACAAGTGTGAGTTTTTTACCAGGTGAGCGATGCAGGCCCATTGGGCCTCTTGTTTCCCCAAAGACCAGCCTAAAGAGGCTCAGCTTCTAGATAGCAGGTGGAAAATGGATAAGGCACTGGGCTTATACCTGAATACAATGTAACATGAATTATGTTCAACTATAAAGCTTACCTGGTATTTCCAAAAATAGCCCTCAGTCATAAAATTCATTTAAAAGGCTTACTGACAAACATTAGTTATCACTAGCTATAGAAAAAACAACATGACCTTGTGTTGCTTTGCACTTGTAAACATTATAACATATACATAGAATATTGTGTCTCTACAGTTTGTTCAGGGAGCAAAGGAGATCTGTGAAGTTCTGGAAAGCGGGGGCTATTGGGCCGACTTCATCGACCCCTCCTGCGGAAAACCAGTAAGTAATATCTCTTCTACTTGTACTCCAAGACCATTCTGTTAATATTATTTGATTTCTTCATTTTGAGGGGTAATATTTACTGTTCCATCTTCTGCTACCAAGTGACTTTTGGTCATAAGGATAGTACGCTTGCTGTATGTCCTTCAAACCCATACTTAACCGTATATAATTAGGTAGCCCTGCCTTTAATGCATCATAAAATCATTTGTTATCATGTTTAACCCTATTGTAATCACGTTGTCCGTCCTTCTGCCTGTCTGTCCAAACTTTCGTTTCCGGAAATTGTCTCAGAATCCAAAATAGCAATCTGTCTGAAATTTGAATACTGATGCAAAAACAGCTTTTACCCTTGGAATAATTGCATTTTATCCATGATTTGGTAAGAAGATCTTTATAAAAAATATTGAATTTCTTATTTTGCAGTTCCTCGGCCCTCACACAAATGCTACGCTGTTTGAAACCGATGAAGTTTATCGTAAATTAGGCTTTGAGATAGAAGATTTGGGATGCTGTAAGGTTATCCGTCATCACCTGTGGGGGACAAAATGCTATGTAGGGTGTTTGTTTACCAACGCTCCACTCTCGCACCCTATCATAGAAATGATGACGGACTCCTAACGACAACGATTCCGCCGCGTCTTTCATGTGTGTTTAGCAGTATACAGTGAGGCAACCTATTGATATTCTACTTACACAGGCAATTTTTTCCTGATACTAAATTTAACAGAAAAAAATAAATAAAGTGCGTGAGCTTTATATTAGGAAGATTTGCCTGTGTACTTATAGAATTGGAAGGGAAATATTTCTTGACAGGTGTTTTAGAAGTTGGAACAACGTTTTAACTCATTCACCCCTGAAATTTCATAATGAACTATTCCAACCTTTGAATTGGAAGAGTTCAAATGTGTCTTCAGTGGTGAATGAGTTAAGGTTGATCTGTATGTTATTGCAATGTGATTATGTGTGCCAGTGAAGAGGATTTTTTGGTCTGCATTTGTTATATATTCAAGTTTTGTTTTTGAGATTTGATCTTTGAAAAATGCATAGTACACTTCCAGTTGGAAATTCCTTACAAATTGAGATAATTATCTACTTGGCCTTTTAATTTGGCTTAACATATTTCCCGTATCAAGGAAATAAAATATTTTTGACCTGGGAAAGAGGTATTTGAATTTTTACCACACATTACTCAGACATAAAGAATACCAATTGTCCATCTGTAATCTATTTCATTAAAAATCATCTGAAATAATTTTGTAATTCATCTGTAGATAACAGAAAATTATAACAGCTGCTTTAAATATTGAGTGCCCAGATCTATATATATAACTGTTTGAATCAATGACATGCTGTCTTGTCTCATTAAATGTGTATGACACTTGTGTTTGTTGATATGATAGTTAAGTTAAGTATTGGTGTTTTGAAGTAAGATAATTCATGAATGAGTGTCAAATAAAAAGAGAATTCTGAGAAAACAAATAGTGTTCCTTATCTTTGGGTATTTTGTTCAAAATTAGATTGGTTTGTATCAAATGTCTTCAGTAGATTTCATTAATCTTTGTTTGATTGTGTTTTGCGTCCTATTAACAGCTATGGTCATGTAAGGGCGTGCCAGGTTTTGGTGGTGGAGGAAAGCTGGAAAACACTGAGAAAAAACACCAACCTGTGGCCAGTACCATTATCATTAATCAATGTAAATTTGAATCAACATATATATTGATATATTTTGTTGTATTAACTTTATACATTATCACTCAATTGACTTGAAGTGCCAGTGAGCTGATTGATACGGTGGCATGACATCCATCGTAAACGACTTTTTCCTTAAACAACTTCTCAAGAAATGCAAGGCCATAAGTCATAGAGCTTGCTGAGGTAAAGCCACGGCTATGAACCGTTTTAATATTGTTTGACTTTGACCCATACATAAGTCGCAGGGATCACAGGTGTTAACTCTTTTAAACTATCATGAGTCGTGGAGTGATGATGTCTAGCCTGGAGTTTGGTGGACGAGGGGATATATCAAGGTGCTAAATAAGATGGCCGCACAAGCTGAAAGGGCTATACAAATATTAGTTTAGCCAATAAATACCTTTTTGAGAGAGCAAATTAAGATGGTTTTAGAAAAGAAATATTTTTGGCCATCATTTAGTTATATTTATTGAGAGACATGTGTTTTAAGCATATAAGCAATATTATTTCAGTTGCCACAGCTGGACACCGTTTAGAGGATTTAAAGAACTTTTCAGCCACCAGTGACTACCACAAGGTTCACGGTTTGATGACTGGTTTTGGCAAGGAAAAACAGAGCCGAGAACTTTAATGGCCTGCATGTATACAGTCCGAACACTTGTGCGAATTAACCAACTAAATTTTGATATTGAACTTTAAAAGGTATTTGTACTTTCTGGGGGTCCATATTAAATGTTGTAATAATCCAAGCCATTTTAAAAAGTAAACCTGAAAGTTGTCATAATGGGCCCACTTTATCAATTGAATAAACATGAAATAATGATCTGGTTTCATATTTACTATTAAACCTAAAACCAGGCCATTTTGAGGGTATAGAACATGTAAAGATGTCACAATTTTCAACATTACACATTTTGTATATCTGGTTCTGAGTATAAGTATTGGAAATGTTAATTGTTGTTCCTTTTTTAAACATTTGCATAATTTATGCATTAAAAATTATGGCATCTCAAATTTATTTGTACTGTGGAAGCGTACTACAACTGAACCCTGAGGTCAGACGCTAATCGGCTGGTACAAGAACAACTAGGATTAATATAATCTATCACTCCTGTGTGATGTAGACAGAGATATCTCAACCAGAGGGTGAGATATCTTTTTAAATTTAGCACCAGGCTTTGCCTATTTTGAACTGTTGGAATGCTGAGCTTGCCATGTTTTGTTTACATGTGTGTAAAAAGTGATGATGTAATCGGTTTTGCTAAAAGTGCACAGAGCCACAGGTCATGTTGAAGGAAGTGTGTTGTCTGTGACGTAATAGCGCGTGTCAGCTGTCTTGATCGAGGTAGATCAAGACAGGTTTATATTTTCCCTACCAAAAACGTGAATCGACCTGTGAAGTGTGGGAGAAAAGGGAAGTGTAACATGTAAATTATGTCGGAGAAAGATACTTAGGTTCTGTGGAACAATCTGCTTGCATCATATATGCAATAAAATTTGTTTAAATCAAATCCAATTTTCAAGAATGGTGAGCGTTTGGCAACCTTTAAAATGTTTATGTGATTTCTTTGATCTGTTGTTCCTGAGGTGAACAAATAAAGTTTAAGAAATTGCCTACATGGTACTTGAACCTGTTCAAAATAGATTCATCAGTTTGGAAATATGCAAAGTCAAAGTTTTCTTTTCTCCACAAATAATGTACATATTAAACGTGTCACAATGTTTCAAGACCGACTGGTGACCCTTTGTCAAGCTATGACTGAGAGAACGTTTTGTAAAAAATAAAAAATCACTCGCTGAGTCATAGCTTGACAAAGGGACCAGTCGGTCTTGAAACTTTTCAGCATGTTTCATACATACATTGTTTGTGAAGAAAGTAAAATTTTGATGGCAATTTAACCTGCTTAAGAAATACAGATAGCACTGTGACAAAGATATGTATCACAAGAATCTATTTAGACCTAGGTTGTGCTTCGTTTCAATCCTTTTTTTTTTATTTGCTCAAGTTTTGCAACTTATGGCAACGACAAATGAAACAAGGGGACAAAAACACACTAACTTGAGGACAATGACTCCTTATTTCATGGACAAAGACACTCACACTAACTCATGGACAAAGACACTCACATTGACTCATGGACAAAGACACTCACACTAACTCATGAACAAAGACACATTCACCCATGGGCAAAGACACATTAACTTGAGGACAATGACTCCTTATTTCATGGACAAAGACACTCGCACTAACTCATGGACAAAGACAATCACACTAACTCATTGACAAAGACACTCACACTAACTCATGGACAAAGACGATCACACTAATTCATGGACAAAGACACTCACACTAACTCATGAACAAAGACACATTCACCCATGGGCAAAGATACACTAACTCATGGACAAAGACATTCGCACTAACTCATGGACAAAGACACTCGCACTAACTCATGGACAAAGACACTCACACTAACTCATGAACAAAGACACATTCACCCATGGGCAAAGTTACACTAACTCATGGACAAAGACATTCGCACTAACTCATGGCCAAAGACACTCGCACTAACTCATGGACAAAGACACTCGCACAAACTCATGGACAAAGACACTCACACTAACTCATGGACAAAGACGATCACACTAATTCATGGACAAAGCCACTCACACTAACTCATGAACAAAGACACATTCACCCTTGGGCAAAGATACACTAACTCATGGACAAAGACATTGGCACTAACTCATGGACAAAGACACTCACACTAACGCATGGACAAAGACACTCACACTAACTCATGGACAAAGACAATCACACTAACTCATTGACAAAGACACTCACACTAACTCATGGACAAAGACGATCACACTAATTCATGGACAAAGCCACCCACACTAACTCATGAACAAAGACACATTCACCCATGGGCAAAGTTACACTAACTCATGGACAAAGACATTCGCACTAACTCATGGACAAAGACACTCGCACTTACTCATGGACAAAGACACTCGCACTAACTCATGGTCAAAGACACTCACACTAACTCATGGACAAAGACACTCACACTAACGCATGGACAAAGACACTCACACTAACTCATGGACAAATACACTCACACTAACTCATGGACAAAGACAATCACACTAACTCATTGACAAAGACACTCACACTAACTCATGGACAAAGACACACGCACTAACTCATGGACAAAGACACTCGCACAAACTCATGGACAAAGACACTCACACTAACTCATGGACAAAGACAATCACACTAACTCATGAACAAAGAAACATTCACCCATGGGCAAAGACACTCGCACTAACTCATGGACAAAGACACTCGCACTAACTCATGGACAAAGACACTCGCACTTACTCATGGACAAAGACACTCACACTAACTCATGGACAAAGACACTCACACTAACTCATGAACAAAGACACATTCACCCATGGGCAAAGATACACAAACTCATGGACAAAGACATTCGCACTAACTCATGGACAAAGACACACTAACTCATGGACAAAGACACTCACACTAACTCATGGACAAAGACACTCACACTAACTCATGAACAAAGACACATTCACCAATGGGCAAATACACACTAACTCATGGACAAAGACATTCGCACTAACTCATGGACAAAGACACTTGCACTAACTCATGGACAAAGACACTCACACTTACTCATGAACAAAGACACACTTACCCATGGACAAAGACACACTAACTCATTTACAAAGACACTAACTCATGGACAAAGACACTAACTCGTGGACAAAGACACTCACACTAACTCATGGACAAAGACACACTAACTCATGGACAAAGACACACAAACTCATGGACAAAGATACACTAACTCATGGACTAAGACACTCATACGAACTCATGGACAAAGACACTCACACTAACTCATGGACAAAGACACACAAACTCATGGACAAAGATACACTAACTCATGGACTAAGACACTCATACTAACTCATGGACAAAGACACTCACACTAACTCATGGACAAAGACAATCCCCTAACTCATGGACAAAGACACTCACTAACTCATGACAAAGACACACTAACTCATGGACAAAGATACACTAACTCATGGACAAAGACACTCATATTAGCTCATGGACAAAGACACACTAACTCATGGACAAAGACAATCACACTAACTCATTGACAAAGACACTCACTAACTCATGACAAAGACACACTAACTCATGACAAAGACACACTAACTCATGGACAAAGACACACTAACTCATGGACAAAGACACTCACACTAACTCATGGACAAAGACACACTAACTCATGGACAAAGATACACTCACCCATGGACAAAGACACTCACACTAACTCATAGACAAAGACACTTACTCATGGACAAGGACACACTAACTCATGGACAAAGACAATCACACTAACTCATGGACAAAGACACTCACACTAACTCATTGACAAAGACACTTACTCATGGACAAAGACACACTAACTCATGGACAAAAATACACTAACTCATGGACAAAGACACTCACACTTACTCCTGGACAAAGACACACTAACACATGGACAAAGACACTCAAACTAACTCATAGACAAAGACACCTTCTCATGGACAAAGACACACTAACTCATGGACAAAGATACACTAACTCATGGACAAAGACACTCACACTAACTCATAGACAAAGACACTTACTCATGGACAAAGACACACTAATTCATGGACAAAGATACACTTACTCATGGACAAAGACACACTAACTCATGGACAAAGATACACTCACTCATAGACAAAGACACTCAAACTAACTCATAGACAAAGCCACTTACTCATGGACAAAGACACACTAACTCATGGACAAAGAAACACTAACTCATGGACAAAGACACTCACACTTACTCATGGACAAAGACATACTAACTCATGGACAAGGACACTCAAACTAACTCAGACAAAGACACTTTAACTCATGGACAAAGACAAACTAACTTAGGGACAAAGACACTAAATCATGAACAAAGACACACTAACTCATGGACAAAGACACTCGAACTACCTCATAGACAAAGACACTCCAACTCATGGCCAAAGATACATGGACAAAGACACACTAACTGATGGATAAAGGCACACTTACTTAGGGACAAAGACACACTTTTTAACTCTTGGTCAAGGACACACTAACTCATGAACAAAGACAGTATATTTTTATAGTATATCTGATCATGGTGGGCTAAATTAAGTTAGTCAGCATCCTTAACCTTTTCAGTCATTGTTACTCTCCTGCACACATCACACACGCAGGCAAGCCCTTAAATGACCATAGCGGTTGACAGGACGTTAAACCCAATAAAACCAAACCAATCAGTTGTTGTATCAGAGTTTTTTGAAGTTTGGACAAGGAATAGTGATAAAGATAGTGCTGTCACTTTAGTTTGAACCTGCGACCCTTGGCTCTCAAGCCTGATGCTCTAACACAGAGCTAAATGGAAATTCCCTACAGCTGACAATTGTAAGGCAACCTAATCAATGCACATCTTTTACAATACATTGTAGTACAACATTATATTCTTTATTTTATCTCTGATCTATCTCATATGTGTTGACAAGTATGTTGAGTTTAGCTGAGACTGATGGTGTCCACTGGTACGGCCCCTCCTTAATGCTATTTACTTCACGCGCTGTACATGTATTTTTTATGGTGGTCACTGTGTCATACTATTTTTATTCCGTTTTTCCAACCTTGTAACGTTTGTTGGGATGGTGTTTGGAGTTCACTTTTACAAATTGATAACGTCAAGGTCAATATTGGAGAGAGCTAGCACGAATTAAAGGAAAAAATGAAAAAAATAGGAGAATTTGGTGCTGATGACGAACAATTTACAAACAGGGCATTAACGGAGGTAATAGAGTGGACTAATGCAAGAACAGAGATTATAAAACTACTGGCAGAAAGGAGGGAGAAATGGGAGAAATACGTAACATGTAGGAGAGGAAAGTTGAGGAAATGAAAAGCAGCCACAGGGTAATAAAAGCATGTAGCATCTGTATCTAACGCTTAGAACATTGAGATGATGATGATGATGATGATGATGATTTTCAAAATACACTTGTTTTTTTTAGGATATTCCAAATGGCTTTTGACATCTCTGATCAAATCATTTAGTTTGTCATCTTTTGCAATCTTTTAAAAAAGGTTAGATTCTACAAGCAATATATAATTTTTTTTAGACATTTTTTTCATGTACTTAAATTTTTGCTTTAAAAATTGTTCATAATTTGCTTAAGGACCTAGCTGTGTGATAATAATTTTACACAGGACCATGATAAATGTATATTTGTATATAGAGAATAATACATGCCTTTTTCCATATCACACCCAGTATCAACCCGATACTGCAATATATCAGCCCGAGGGCTGATATTGGTCGAGGGTTGATACTGCATGGGTGTGATATGGAAAAAGAGGTGTTTTATTCTGTTTATTACATACTTACTAATAAAAACTTCTATCTGATGATCTATTTTTCTTTTAAAATATTGAAAAAAGAAATTTTTCCAAAAGGGGTGTGATACTGGTTTTGTGGGCTCAGATACGGATAGGCCGGCTGATACAGGTTTTGGGGTGTGATACGGCGGGGGCTGATACGGGTTTTGGGATGTGATACGGTGAGGGCTGATATGGGTTAGAGCAATTGTGTCGTATCGCATTTACAAAAAAACTGTATTTATTAGTAAGTATGTAATAAAAAATATTATCACATGGACAAACCATTTTCCTTTTTTCTTTTCTTTTCTTAAAATACCTACAATACGCTATGGGCTTTAAAATAGGGGGTAAGTAGAAAAATTTGAATTTTTACGAGAGTATATTCTTACCAACAGGTGTGTGTGGTCTACTGTACGTGGGTTCGTTAACGTTGGCCCCTTATAACAATTCCGGATTATGCGGCACCGGATAATTACTAGGGTTGTTATATTAGACAAGTTATCACACTTCCTTTATACCACCGAGAGAACGCGTGACAATTGCAACTAGAAACTAAAATGAATTTTGAGGAAGGAAATTGATATGAAAATAAGCAGACAGTGTCTGAAATATATTTCTCATATATCAATTAATCGTTCTTGGCGAAATTTCTCAAGTGTTTCCTCTGAGTTTTGGTAAGTGCAACGGTGCGTCCTTTCGTGAAGCAGCAGACAGGCAGAAGTTTCGGTACCTATAAATATGATGTCGGTACTGATTGAAAAGACGAATAGTGCTGAAGAATTTTGAAATCAGGACACAGATCTAGACAAACACGTACAAAGTTAAGACGTAAATATAATTCCACAATAATTTATCAGCCGAAGTTTTACCACGGAATTAGATTATTTAAGTCCGTGGTTATACAACAGCCTATTCCTACATAAATTTTTATCATAAAGTTAAAAAAAAAGTTCAGTATATTGAACGTTTAAGAGTGTCCTGTTGAAGTAAATTGGGAATATAACGTTATAGCATTATTTCAGTGAAATTGGGAAAATATTTCTGATTTTTTCTCTCTGTATTTTGGAAATATATAGGCCTAAGTACCTTTTAGCTAGGGGAAGCAGCCTGTATTCAGCTTTCAAACTAGATAAAAAAAGTCACTGGTCCAAGCACACAAGAAGTCAGGTGAAAGTCAAATACAATGTAAAAAACGTCCATTACACAAGTAATAAAACATCTTGGTACTGAAACAGCATCCCCTGACCTGTTGTAGCAGGTCAAACTTTTTGTTTTGCGTGATATAGGAGAGTGTGCATGTTGCCCTTTTACTGTTATAGGCTAAGTTTGTCAAAGGATTTCTTGAGTGTTGGTGCACACTCAATTTTATCTTCCAGAAAATAAATATTTTACCATGAGTGAGTGCTAACGTTTTCGTGTATGGTACAACTTGATATATGGCTTGCTTGTTGGTATTATTAGAATATAGGACAAGTATATATGTGTAGCAGATTTTAATTGTAAATAGGATTATAGTTGGCAGTTGCCTTTAAAAAGTGGGCTAGAGTGAATTTCTCTTTAGCGCAATCATTAGAGCAACAGACTGGCAAGCTGGGAGTCACAGGTTTGATCCCTGGTGGAAGCAGACTGCTCTTTATATGATAGGGTGTGTAAAGAGGGAATGCTATTGAAGAATAGTTTAAGATATTGTCATGTTTTGTTGATATATTATATACCTCCAGTTTGAACCATTGTCCCTAGTGCGATTTCTGATGATTACTTAGAAGTGACGATAGATAGACACCTATAGCTATATATGTTCCCTATGTAATCAAAATATCACAAGCAAACTGTCTGAAAGTGAAATTACATCAAACTTTTCTGTTAATATACAAAAAAATAACACCCACAAAGCATCCTACACTCCTTTTTTTTTGAAAATTCGTTTGGAAGACTGATGTTCAATATAACTTTGCTTTCATGTCTTATAATTTATCTTCAATTAATTTACAGTGGCAGGCGTATGTACTCTGACCACCTTAAAAGAACAGCCAGTAACACAAGACACGAAGTAAGTACACCTTTAAAGCCCTGTGATAAAATGTCTAACAGCACAAATAATTGTTCGCCTGGGGCAGAACACTACACCGAGATCCACAAACACTATGCTGAGGAGTGTAGCCAAGACGACATTGGAACATTCCTGTTCACGTCCGAGTCTGTCGGGGAAGGGCACCCCGACAAGATGTGTGACCAAATTAGCGATGCCATTCTAGATGCTTTGCTGCGAAAGGACCCAAAGGCTAAGGTAGCATGCGAAACAGTTGCAAAAACCGGCATGATTCTGCTCGCTGGGGAGATAACCAGTTCAGCCACTGTCGACTATCAACAGGTGGTCCGTGATACCGTACAACAGATTGGATATGATGACTCGGCCAAGGGTTTCGACTACAAGACTTGTAATGTTCTGATGGCCTTAGAGCAGCAAAGTCCAGATATCGCCCAGGGTGTGCACCAGAACAGATCTGAAGATGACATCGGAGCAGGAGACCAGGGTATCATGTTCGGATATGCAACAGATGAGACCGAGGAATCCATGCCCCTCACAGTAGTCCTTTCACACAAGCTCAATGAGAAAATTGCTGAGTTACGTCGTAACGGGGGACTACCTTGGGCTAGACCAGACACCAAGACTCAGGTGACGGTGGAATATAAGTATGATGGTGGGGCTTGCATACCAATACGTGTACACACCATCGTTGTGTCTGTTCAGCACAATGAGCATGTGACAACAGAAGATTTACGTGAGCAGATCATGGAGAAGGTTGTCAATGTTGTCATTCCGCAGAGATATGTTGACAGTAATACAATCTTCCACATACAGCCCTCTGGAAAATTCATCATTGGCGGTCCACAAAGTGATGCAGGTCTTACAGGTCGCAAGATTATCGTAGACACTTACGGGGGTTGGGGAGCTCATGGAGGAGGGGCTTTCTCTGGCAAGGACTTCTCTAAGGTTGACAGATCAGCAGCTTATGCAACGCGCTGGATTGCCAAGTCGTTGGTAAAGGCAGGTTTATGTAGAAGAGTTCTGCTCCAGGTGTCCTATGCTATTGGTGTGGCCAAGCCTCTGTCTATCAATGTACAGAGTTATGGAACATCTGACCTCACAGAGCGACAACTTCTCAAGGTCATTAAGGATAACTTTGACCTTCGACCTGGTGCCATTGTGAAGGACCTGAACCTCCATGCTCCCATCTATCAGAAGACCGCCTGCTATGGACACTTCGGAAGACCAGGGTTCACCTGGGAGAATCCAAAACAGCTCAATGTTGATGTATAAATTAGTGGACATTTTCATACAAAATGGACTTTGTTCTGAATTGTTCATACTTTCACCTGGGCAGTGCCTTGTTCACAGTGAATATCATTATTTTCCGGTGTGTCCCAGTTCTCCTCACATTAAGTTAGGAAAAAAAATTGAAAGATTATAAATGGTTTGAAACTTATATTACTTTTTCATCTAATACCTACACATTGATTGATTAATGAATTAAAATATAGGAGAGCATTTATCAGAACAAGGAAATAACTGTTGAGTTTCTGGTAACATGCTAAGAATGATTCATTTTGGATCAAATTTTGTGAAAGTGTTTTTTTCATGTACAGAAATCTTGAAAAATAATTTCTTGGGAGTAAGTCTATAAATCAAGGTGTATGAATGTGATACCTGAACCAGAAACAAAAGATATAGGGATCGAGTTTTTAAGGAATGGGTTGTTTAGGTTGAATATGTGAGTCGTTATACAGCGGGTTAAAGTAAATGTCTCGTTGCATTATACTGCTATCAAGATGTAATCAATGTATTATAATTACTTATGACCCCAGATCTAATATATATTGTATTGTATAATTTTGTTTTTATATGCGAGATATTAATATAAACTGGTATGATGGTATAGGGACTTTGTACCCATTGTGTGACCCACAGATGTGTGGCTATAAAATATATTTTCATTTTGAGTGAGTATTCAGTTAATATACAGTGATAAATCTACAAATGAGTCCCGAGTCCTATACGTATATAATTTGATGGGACTCAATAGAATTTCAAGAAGTACTTAAATTTAACATTTGGGACCCATTGGTTTTTGCAATACAGTTGAAAAGGACCCATGAAAATAAATTGTACATTGATCACTCAATATATAAATATTTTAGCGATAATATTATTGATAAAGTTGAAATAGTTGAAGGGTTGTTAAAATTGAATTTTATTTCTTTCTTTCCTCTAGAAAACTTCATACATTTCTGTTTATACATTTATGTTTTTGTCAATCAAAACAAGTTTAGGAATCTCATTTCGTAAAAATCTTTTATATACATGTATAAGAATTTAAATGTGTTTGACATTTTTTTTTAATTAATTGCATGCACTCATCACTCACAATATGATTGAAACTAACACTTTGGTTTTATTTTTTTATTTATATAAAAAAAACCCAGAGAAACTGTTTTCTTGTTGCAAAATGATAACAATATTGTAATGTATACATCTTTCTTGTAAGAAAGTTATCTCACAAACTACGTGTACATACGAGGTACAGACATATATCTGTGTTATCGCTCTGTATTATTAGACATAAGAATATTGTTTACCTTATGGACCAATACATTATATTTCAAGTACGATTTTATTTACTCACTATAAATATGATCTAATGACTCATTTTATTTTGTCAGTAAGGTGGTTCTGCAAGAGCAACAAAAGGTTGTATGGAATGTTGATCATTGCTTAAATATGTCAGTATCTAGGGTAACCACATTTTTGGTAAGATAATATAAACAGTTTGTAAAATAACATTTATCTTTTGCATGTATAACATGTTTGTTCATGGTGTAAGTTTTTCAGTGACTCTACAACAAACTTAAGTGTTGCAGCTGTATGTATAATTATTATACAGCCCCGTGTGTACATTGTATGTATAATTATTATACAGCCCCGTGTGTACATTGTATGTATAATTATTATACAGCCCCGTGTGTACATTGTATGTATAATTATTATACAGCCCCGTGTGTACATTGTATGTATAATTATTATACAGCCCCGTGTGTACATTGTATGTATAATTATTATACAGCCCTGTGTGTACATTGTATGTATAATTATTATACAGCCCCGTGTGTACATTGTATGTATAATTATTATACAGCCCTGTGTGTACATTGTATGTATAATTATTATACAGCCCCGTGTGTACATTGTATGTATAATTATTATACAGCCCTGTGTGTACATTGTATGTATAATTATTATACAGCCCCGTGTGTACATTGTATGTATAATTATTATACAGCCCTGTGTGTACATTGTATGTATAATTATTATACAGCCCCGTGTGTACATTGTATGTATAATTATTATACAGCCCTGTGTGTACATTGTATGTATAATTATTATACAGCCCCGTGTGTACATTGTATGTATAATTATTATACAGCCCTGTGTGTACATTGTATGTATAATTATTATACAGCCCCGTGTGTACATTGTATGTATAATTATTATACAGCCCTGTGTGTACATTGTATGTATAATTATTATACAGCCCCGTGTGTACATTGTATGTATAATTATTATACAGCCCTGTGTGTACATTGTATGTATAATTATTATACAGCCCCGTGTGTACATTGTATGTATAATTATTATACAGCCCTGTGTGTACATTGTATGTATAATTATTATACAGCCCCGTGTGTACATTGTATGAAGATGACTTTTTTTTTCTCGTAAAATCAGGCAGCCATATTGAAAATAGATCAAACTCAGCTTTAAATAAAAGTTTCATTTTTCCACATCTTTTGCTATGTCATTTTAATGAATTAGTGATCATACTTGCATTGAACATTTTGGTTTGTAAAATTTTGTTTCTCGCTCAACAAGAGAAAGAGGAATCCTTTTTACAGCCCTGCAGAATAACAATTGTATAACATCAGAATATGAATTTTATGTTGGTACATGATTTTTGCATCATGTTCAGCTACAAATTCAAAGAAACACATCAGGTATACAAGGTTAGATGATTATTTTGTCTGTGGTGTTTTATATAAAGTACTTTTTATAATGACTTGTTTAAAGTTCATCTGAGTCGAACATTTTTTTCTGATATAAATTTTTGTTGTTGTTTACCTATTCAAGTACATTTCATCAGCCACCTTTCTTTAAATAACATTTTTATTAATATGGTGATCATACAGAAATGTATTCGCAGTCAGCTCCCAATAATGCCCCCGAGATTACATCCATTTTATTGTTGTTAGGAATGTGTGCGTCTATTTTGAAAATAATCATGATTCCTTTCCAAAACAAGAAATTCTACAAAAAAATAATAACGTATTTTGAATGAATACTTTCTGCAAAACTCTGCACCCCTGGAATATGTCGTAGCAAAATTGAAGGCATGCGGCTAGCTATTTGATTGGTGTCGGGTAAAAATAGCTGACCAATCACTAGGCTGATACTTGTCCTTTGAAGATTACTGAGGAGCGATGCCTGACTTCAAAGCCGATGCCTGACTTCAAAGCCGATGCCTGACTTCAAAGCAAATAAGTTTTACCATTAGGCGACTGCGGGATTCTTTTGATGTTCATCAAAGGATCAAACTAGCCTTCCTGTCCATCAACAAGGTGGCACACACTGAGCCTTCGATTTTGCTATGACATATTCCAGGGGTGTAGAGAGTGAAAGTGAGTGTAAGTGCTGTGTAACCCCTGGATGTCGAGGATGATGTGTTGATGTGTTGACTTTAGAACAGAAAATAATCAAAAGTGTTTAAATTCCTAGAGCAATAGTATTGAGGCTAGGGTGAAATGAAATAATACCTGTTTTCTCTGGTTTCCTTTTTTTCTCCATTTATTTTTGAAATATTTTGGCTTTTAAAAATGTTCTTCAATTAAGCATTTTGCATTGTATTAGCCATTTTATTGTTGATCCTTATTATTAAAGTATATTGCTATAAATATTCTTTTAAGTTTGATAAATATACTGAAACAAAATTGATTAAGTGTTTGTTGGATTGTTTTGAAATACCAATTACTGTCATATTTACATGACAACACTGATTTTTCTTCTTGAAAATAAAAAAAAGTGTATTTCTATTTGCCTACCTTTTAGTTTTGGGAGATAAAACAGGAAACACAACTGTTTTTGTTTTGGCCTATATGGTACCATTGTTTTGTTTCCAATTGTGTTGTTTTCGCTGTGTGTACTGTAGGTATTAACTTTATGGAAGATGAAGCTGATATTATTTAAAATGTCCATTGTATTGTTTATAAATATTAGTGCATTTGTTCTGAAATCTTGTTAGCCTTACCTCATTAAGAAAGAACAATTCTAGTTTAAATATTTTAATGATTATTTTATTAAAATTGAGAAGAAAATCTATGAAAGAATTGATACAGAATTAATACTTTTTTTTTTAGACTTTTCTATAATTTCATTTATGCTAACAGTATTTTAAAAATGGTTGGTCAGGTGTCACTGTGGATAGCGCACTAGCCTTTCACCAAGGTGACTAGGATTTGGTTCCGTGATCAGACATGAAAAGGTATATTTAGAGTCGCCTGCCTGACCATGTGGGTTTTTATTACAAAAACTTATTACAAAAAGACCCCTGCATGCTAACATCTGGGCCAACAAAAGTGATTAATATAAGGTGACTTGTTACATAATTGTTGTAAATTAAATTATATAATAATGTTTTGAACACCTATTTGCTTGGAGTGCAGTTTATCAAGGTTGATGTATATATATATACATGGGTGTATAATAAACCTTTTTACCTTATTCCCAGAATCTCTTTTTCATGAATATAATCATGATGAAATTGCAATAGAAATACTAACTAGGTATAAGGCCATAATAATTAATCCCCACCTGTAGCATAATATACAATGTGTGTGCCTACGAAGGCAGAGAGGTCCTGTCTGACAGGTTTTCCTAATGGAGTAAATTCCTCTGAGGGTACCTGTACATATTACCTATCTATTAAAGTGTTCAAATCATTCACCCTTGCATTTTTAAAATGGACTTGCCCAGTCTTTGATTTGGTAAGATTAATTGTGACTTTAATTTGGAGGTGAATGGGTCAAGACAATTGTATATGTCATAAAAATTGTTTTCGATACATGTACAGATAAATATGTGTACAAATCAAATACTATACACAGTGTTTCAGTGAAAATGTATGTTTTACACAGATTGCCTTTCTGTAACTCTACATAATGTGATTTGGGCAATAATTCCAATCACACTGTATTAATGTCACCATTTCTTCTTAATCTTGTTGGTTTTATTGTGTTCACGAATCTAACTTAAGAATCCCTGTACCACTCTCAGAAACTGTCGCATATTTTTACCAAAATGACAATGTTACTTATATATATATATATATCTATAGCTTTAAAAAGTAATTTCAGAAAAGAAACCTTGTGGAACTTTAAGTGAAAAATAAATAAAAATGAAATAAAAAAAAAGACAGACAAATGAACAACCATGATCTGAGAGTGAACAAACCAGGGACTTTCAGTACAACACAGTCTGTCGCTCTCACCAATAGAGCTTTCCTCATCAGCTACAGTAGTATATATGGCAAATACAAAATTCAGGGGAGGTTACTCTAAAGCCACAGTGGAACTCTCCAGTGTTTTGACTGTAGTGAGACAAGGATCCTTAAGTTAGTTAATTTTGAAAATTACATTTAAAGACACAATAAATTACCGATTGTCTTTAAACAATTTAGTATTAACTAGGAAATTAGAGAAACATGCACACCAACAGTCGTCTACTAGAACATTTTTATTATTTCAGGAAAGTAATATTCCTTGCATCATCTCGGTGAATCACGGTTTCACAAATTATTTTGACTGATTAATGAAGACACTTTCAGCTTCTATACCACACATGGCACATTTAAAAACCAGACATATTCATCACTCCCACTTATGTTCATTGCACTGGTCTGGAATGGTGAAATATGTACATTTAATGGTAGAAAATACATCTATTACAATGGCTATTTATATTTGTTTAAAACATATTTGTATACTTAGCTTACTTAAAAAAAGAGATTCTGTTTATCTTGTTTTTTCCTTTATAATTTTTTTCTTTTTTTCTTCAAATTTTATATTAAACAAGACTTAACATTTGATATTCAGAAAATCTCACTTTACAGAAATGGCTGAGTTATTGAACAAAAATTTTGTTTGAATAATATATTTCCACTGTTTTTTGTATGTTTCAAAGTAACAAATTAATAATTGTATCCAATTGTATAAAAAAAAAAATACTAAATAAAAAATGATTTCTTTTATATTGCTTTTGTTTTGTTTGAATATCAATTACCATTTGAATACATTTTTAATATTCTGATTTTGTGATGTATGTTATTGGACTAGTGTTGAGATATAAGATTATAGTTATAATATCAGGCATGGTCATTTGGCGGGACCAATTTAAGGCAACGTTTGGATATCCTTTTAGGTCCAAAGTTTATGTTAAAGAAAAATCAAAAACACACTTTTGCCAATTCCTGGTCAGTAACTATATATATCATGGAAAACTAAGTTGCTATGTTAGATATCATCAGTTCCTAAATTTCATGAAATATATGTGTCATAATGTCACCACTTGGACCGGAGTTCTGCCACCAGATCATAGAAAGAGAAGCTAGGCTAGAGATGACAATACACAATTGCTATTTAGTCTAGTGCTAAATTAAAGATCACTCGTGGCTTTTCCCTCTGTATTTTATGCATTCTAAAAAGGCCTTGGGAGATCCTGTTGCCATAGTGTTGGAGATAAGTTTGTTTTTCTTAACCGTTATTTCTACAAGTCAATTTTGAGACTGATTAACTCATTCACCCCTGAAATTTCATTATGGCCTATTCCAACCTTTAAATTGGAGGAGTTCAAATGTGTCTTCAGGGGTGAATGAGTTAAGAAAAAAAAGATGGCTTCCGGCTGCAATCCATGACAGAAATTCCAAGATATTCTCTGGACAACATTTAATAATTATCTAGTTCATACCTTAAAATCTTCTGGTTTAAATACTTGATAGGTTGTAAATTAATAATTTGATACATAATGTGAAAACACAAATACTAAAGATAATTTTATGATTCATGACCTGTCTGGCCCGAAATTCAGAAGGGGAGACATACTATATTGGACTGCATGTTTCATCTGGTTCTAATCTTATATCTTACCAGGGGCATAGTTTTTAAACCTCTAACAATAAATTGACAAGACTTTGGTATACCTGCAGCATCACCTACAGGAGGTGTGCAGTAAAATGAGGTCTCTGCTACCAGAAGTGCAAAGATTTAAAAACATGTATGATATCATGCTGAAACATGAAGCATTCCTGCATCACCTACAGAAGATGTGCAGTTCACTGAATAAGGTCACTGTGACCTATATCTGAGGTCAAAGGTCAGATAAGTTCAAAGCAAAAATGTGCATTTTGTCTTATTAGTGGATACATTTGTTTATGTTTTTGTTCACAATGGCATATCTTTAGATTTACTTAATCCTAATACTCACCAAAACAGTCTTGCATCGATATTTGTATAAATCTTTGTGAAAAATTTGAACAGTCCACAGTTTAGATATGCATACACTGACTTGGGACATTTTTATCAGCATGAACAGTATATGTACACAGGTGAGCCTGTCGAATGACATTGATGTTCCTCTCAGCTACACGATGTTGTAATCTTGTGATTATCATCATGTTCAAGGTACATGTTTACAATGCATTTACATGATCATTGAGCACTTTGTTTTATACAATACTCTTTAACATTTTCACTGAGCACTTACACAGGTTTCTGGAACTGAATATCACTCGACATGTACTTATGTCAATATAACTCATGCGTGACCTTAATAATGAACTGTGGAGTCTTTAAATGTACAACAGATCTAGACATAAGATATGACCCTGATTACCGACACATCCTTGATGTAAACCTATACTAGCACCTTGTTACCGTGCCTACTGATGCCAACATGCCTACTTAGAGCATCATATTCTATTTTACCGTGCCTACTGATGCTACATGCCTACCTAGCACCTTGATCCTTGACATGTACTGTACAAGTTCTCAATGGAAGAAGAAATTCAAAAGAAGAGATGATCAGACAACATCAAATGGGGAGTCACAGCAAATTTAATCCAGTTTTCATGTTTCTCCTCACTACAGGCTAGGGGTGCACAGTACTACACTGAATATCCCCTAGTGGACATCGGTTCTCATTTTCCCTTGTAATGGAATAAGAAAAAGGATAAGAACAAGTTGTTTGAGAAGAAACATTGCTCATCTTTTAGAAGACTATTTTTTCTTTAACTGTACATACTGCATCAATGTTGGACCTTAGTGAACCTCCATGCAACCTAGTACATATTCTGCTGTTTTAAGGACTTCAAGCAGAAACATGAATATAATTGAACAAGAGTAGAAAAATGCAAGACAAGAATAGAATTTGAACCAGGACCTCCAAATTTAAGATAAAGACCAAATGATAAGCTACTTGGCCAGTGATAGTAAACCCAGCCTGTCCTGTTATATTCTTCTCTCCTTCATTTTGACTCTGTAAACACATATAAATAAATAAATGAAAAATACAACATTTGATATAGCGCCCTTTCTAGCTAACATAAACCGCTTTAAAGTGCTTTACAGTACATAGATATACAATTAATTATATTGGTACATGCATATTCAATTGGGCACCAAAAGTAACAGCAGAGATTAAAAAGTAACGATTACACCGAAAGAACAAGTCACTAGAATAAAAAGCTGTACATTGACTGAGTGGTTTTAAAATAACAAAGAACATTTTAAAATGCAATAATTGAAACTACCAGGGTATTCACAGACTAATCATCGTACAATATCAGTTTAAATTTGGTTACAATGATACTGAAAAGAAATAAAACTAAAAAAAGCATAATGTATCCTTTTGTCCATTGCCACGGTTGGTGAAATTAACATTTTGGTGGTGGTGTTTTACAGGTTGTGTCTGGTGCAACAGTTGTCAAGGTGGAAGATGAGTCCCCGACAGTCAAAAAGCTGACCTTGAAGGTCCACGATAGACGTTTGTTCTTTAAGGCTGGGCAATGGTGAGCACAAATGTTTGATTGAGTAAATTACGCCTTGGTCTGTTTAAACAGATAGATTTTGTTACTGTAGTTGTTTATCATTTACAGTAGAATTCACGTCTATAAAGAGATATAATTTGAGTGGACTGTATGTCTACTGTTGTTGTTCAATGTTTTCTGTCGAACCCTGGCCTTATATACACGGAAGAAATATGTAACAGAGACATTATTTTTCAATGGCTGTGCTGAGGATCAAATCCAGACCACTTGTTAACCGAGTGAGTCTGATGCTCTTCAAAATATTAGATAAATAGAAATTCTCCGTATTTGTGTCAGTGTGAAGTGGTTTGTATTTTACCAGGATGACATACGTATAGTACATACTCCCTGTCCAGGAAAGAATGTGTCAAGAGTTTTTCCAGTGGTAACAGTGATGCTTGTGAGAGCCATCAATATTTTGTAGGTCACATACATGTGCAACAAAGGTCTTTATTTTTCAATGTATCCCTGGGTGTCAGCCAAACCATTTATACAAATTTGAATCTCCACTACTGAGGTATGCTTCCAGTCAAATATGGTTGATATCCATCTCTTAGTTCCAGAGAAGAAGTCGCTTAAACCAATATGGCCCAATATCTACTAGCGATGTACCCAGGGCCTCTAGTTATTAGTCTGAAGCTCTACCAAATGAGCTTTTTAAAGACTTTTTCTGCCAAGCCATTTTGATAAGAAACGACTAGTATTTTACTAGGGTGACAGACTTTTACGTAGATAAACGGAAGTCTACTGTAGATTTTCCAGCTTGCTTTCTGTTGTTTTTGAAATCTTTGTCTCAAGGTCATGTCAATGTTCAACTACTGATCCTCTGCGGGTTCAGAGATAAATAATGGGTTTATGATTTAACATATTAATGTGGAGTACCCTGGCTTTCTTGGTGTGCTCAGCTTAGAGCAGAAACAGCATTCTTGTACAGTACATGATATCTTGCATACTGAATTATGTGACTGTAAATTAAACTTGTGTATATTAATCTTGTCATATTTCTGTGAATAGAAACAGCCACTCAAGGTCCAAGCATTTGGGCTTATTCCTTCATCAGGGATTGAATGGTCCTTATAATTATGTCACATCTTCATACAGGAAGTACGCTTCCTGTATTCAAATATATGGATGTGCACTTCCTGTATTCAAATATATGGATGTGCACTTCCTGTAACCAAATATTTGAGTTATTTTCTATGATGTCTTTCCTGTGTAGCACATCTTGCAAAGCATCGGCAGAATTAAAGTTGTTTGAAATTATGAGTATTTGAAAACAAAAATGAAAATAAACATAAAAGATATAGAGAAATTTCAGGGGTAGGACAAAGAATGTGTCTATACAACCACAATGTACAATATATATACACAATGACTTGGTGTAGACTTTAGGGTCCTAGTTTGGTGTAAGGGGTCAGAGTTTAAGTTGTATTTCAGGGTAGACATGGTGATACCTGATGTCGCAAAAGTGGGTGGCTTCTCAATGTGCTCGTCACCACGGCAACTAGTTCAGGACGGCTTGCTGGACCTAGCGGTCAAGAGAAGTGACCACCCACCAGCTCTGTGGGTTCACACGCAGGTTAGAAAGACTCAACTAGACATGTCTGTTTAGTGAATAAATACACAAAGTTTAATATAAACCACTCATAAATTGATATTTTTCACTAGTCAGCACTTTGGAAATCATTATTAATGGAGTTATATGATTAAAGTAATGTTAATCCTTCAATTAATGTCTGTATCTAAAATTTGTAAAAAACCCAAAATGAAAGCAGTTTTGGACATTTACCACAATGCCAAAAGGATCTTTTTGTTAACAGTGCAGGGTGGATATGGAAGTGAGCATACGATCGGGAGGAGATACCTTCTACGATCCCAAACCTGATGACCCTTCATCTGACCTTCTTCTGATAGCAGGGGGAATTGGAATAAACCCACTCTACAGCATTCTGTGTCATGTGACAGATCTGTTAGGGAGCAAGGGGGATAAGCTGGAGACAAACGGTGGAAACTCAGCAGGGGCAGACAACTCTGTATATACACCAGGCAGAGTTTGCTTGTTGTACTCTGCAAGCACTGAAGAGGAACTCATATTTCAGGTAAGATAAATATTTTTTATGAGAAGTTATTTTTACACAACCAATAAGATTTTCTTTGTTACATTTCGATGACTAGTACGATATGAACACTGTCACCTTCATCAGACAAATGTCAAGCGTATGCACACAAAGGTGTTAAATGTATACGTGTTGTACACAAAATTGAGTCGATTCGGCTATGCTTTGTTTAATACTTGGTCATAGATGTGCGAGAGTCTTTGAGCCCCATCATCTCGATTTAGAACTGGCCCACTGCGGAGTCTCCGGATGGCTTTTTTTTATCTGCCGCTTGAACAGATTGCTCTCTCTGTCCAAAACTTTGGAGTTATCCCAGTCAATCACATGGTTTTTCTGTGTGGCATGGTCTGTGATTGCCGATTTATTTATCTGGGACTCCAACTGCTTCCTTTCTGATCTGGTGAATTTCCTACCTTCTTGGGTTTCCGTATCTTTCCGATGTTCACCAAGTCGGACCCCAAATCGCCTTCCAGTCTCTCCAATATACAATGTGTCACATCTTTTGCATCCAATTTTGTATACGCATTCTGCGATGTTATCTTTAGGTGTTATATCCTGAGGGTGTACTAGAATATTGAGACAACTCGTACACATTTTACACCTTTGTGTGCATACGCTTCAATGGTCATTTGTCTGATGAAGGTGACAGTGTTTATCGTACTAGTCATCGGAAACTTCACATAGAAAATCTTATTGGTGGTGTAAAAAGAACTTCTCATAATCCATACTAACCATCCTGAAGAAAATGTTTAAAATAAATATATTTTTTGTAGAGTAAATTTCATAATGAATTGCAAAGTTTTGACATTACCGTGGTAAGCACAATTATTTTCATACTCACCACAACACAGTTAGGTGGGGTGGGGTGGATGGAAGTACAAGGATTTGAGGTGTCTGTCCGTCTCTCCATCTGTTTGTCTGTAGGTGGAAGTTATTTTTAGCATACTGATTTGAACAAATTTTATGAAACATGGTACACATGATTGGCACTTAAGGCAGTTGTGTACTTGTCATTTATTTTTCATTTTGATGATTTTCTTAGGAGCTTGTCATCCATTTTCTAATACCCTTATATCAATTTTGTCTGAATTATGCCTACTTACATTTTCAACTTATATCTATGTAACTTTGTTCGATCATAAAAGCATAAATACAGCACTATTATATAACGGTACTAGTCTGTTTACAGGTTTGTAAGTTAATTGACACTGTAAAACCTCGATCTGGATCGTGATATTGTAAGAATATCCATGTTATGTCAGTATTTATTTTCTATTACAGAAACAGTTATCTGAAGCAGCAGACCAGTTCCCTGGCATTGAATGTCAATACTTTGTTACTAGGAAACATACAGAAAGTACATCACCTCATGTCAAAAGTGAGTGTTGAAAATGTGTTCAAACATAATTGATTTATATTAGAATTGTGTCACAGTGAACGTGTGATTTGATGCCTAGTTTAAGATTTAGAGTCAGTCATATAAATTATGTAGATAATACATGTAGATAAATCTACATGCGAGTCCTGTCAGTCCCGTACTCATAAAATATTGATGGTTAAATTTAACATTGTGGGACTCATTGTTTTTAAGCAATACAGTTGAAAAGGACTCATTAAAATAGATTGTAGATGGATCACTGATTAATTATTTAAATGGGATAGGGGAGTTTACTGGTTTTTTTTGTTTTTTGTTTTGTAATTGTTTATTTTTCACCATTTTTTACAATATGACATGACAAAAGCATACATTCACATGCACACACACATCCACACACAAAGGGGAGATAACTTACTGTGTCTAACGAATTTGAAAAAAAATATGTTGAGTTTACACTGATGTTAGGGCCAAAAGGACAAAATAAATATAGGGCCAATAATTGCTTTTTCACAGTATGTGGCGACTTTTTTCCAGATCACAGGATTAACCCCGAGGACATTCAAGACTCACTGAAGAAGCTGAGGAAGGGGAAGACCCTTGTTTATATCTGTGGCCCGTCTCCTATGATAGAAACCATGGAAACCATCCTACTAAATTCTGGGATTGATCCAAGACAGATCCTGTATGAGAAATGGTGGTAGTAGACTGACTTCAAAGACTTTGTCCAGTTTTCAAGATTTTCTTCCACCGACAAAATTATTTGTTATGTATAATCAAGAAATATGATTAAAGTTGTATTTTCATATTTGTATAAAATGTTTTTTTTCTTTCTACAAAATAATCATATTACTTTCTTACATCACATACACTGCTGTAAATCACCCACAACTTAAGGTGCGTGGGTGGCCAGGGTTCGATTCCCGATCACACATAAAAGGAGGTATGGGGTTACCTGCCGGACCAGATATATAAAGTTTATATGTCCACTTCATGAGAAAGCTGTATTCTTGTTTAAGAATCGTTCACACTATCTCAGATGCACTAATTCATGTACAGCACTAAATATACTGTATAGTTGTCCATTTCTGCAGGGCATTGAATTCCGCTATAATCGCAATTAATCAAAGATAGAGTGATGTCTTGGCAATATTGCTGGAAATTTAATCCCAGTGACCTAGTTCTGACTAGAAAAACAGCTAAATATTAGCCATGCAAACTTTAACAACTAAAACAGTAGAAGTATATATTTCAACATGGAAATATTTTAGTGTGTTTGT
Organism: Mizuhopecten yessoensis; assembly: GCF_002113885.1. Taxonomy (NCBI): domain Eukaryota; kingdom Metazoa; phylum Mollusca; class Bivalvia; order Pectinida; family Pectinidae; genus Mizuhopecten; species Mizuhopecten yessoensis. The sequence continues at coordinate 889,691 of NW_018408820.1, read as the reverse complement.
TTATTACTGCTCAAGATCGGATATTACCTTGAAATCTGAATTATAAAATCTTGTATATGTATAGATGAAATGGTCATTTGGATAATGATGTAGTAAAAAGGTTTACTTTGTTTGACTATCTGAATCTTTAAATATGTGTGTTAAGCCTTACTTTGTATTACTGGTGGTCATTTGACCCTACAAGTACTTGTATTTAACTCTCCGGTGCACTATCTGTTAGTATCAGTCACCTAGGCGTGCCATTGTCTTGTAGTTACTATTAATTCTGGCATAGTTTACGTGAAATATAAATTTGAAATTGAATTATCCAGAACACTTTTTATACAAATTTGCATTCTTTTGGCCTTTTGTATCCGACGAATCCTATATCGTGGACAGGTGGTGAAGTGGATAGCGCACTCGCCTTATCAAGACGGCTGAGGTTCAAGTCACCGATCGGACATTAATTCCTATTGGTTCACAAGCCGAGCCACCAAGGTTATCTCTGGTTTCCACACATAATAAAACTTCTGTGTAGAGACATATACTACATCTCTTCTTTATATGTCTCTGTTCTGTGCTACCATCTCGCCAAAAAAGTGATCAATATAAGCTAATAAAATTTGTTTCATGATTATTGTAAAATAAATGGAGAAAATGGTGATGGGTGTAGTGAAATGTTAACTATGTCTGCAGTGACAACCAAATTTCAAAATAATGTTTGCAAATATGTCCTTACTTTGTGTTTCTTCCGTGATTGTTTTATATACATTTACAATGTGTAGCAGATATCAATCTGTACTGTATCTTTGAGCAAGATACTTTATTCTGCTTGTTCCAGTCTACTCAGCTGTAAATGAGTATGTAGTTGGGCAGTGCTAGAATTGTTGAATGCTAGCTGTGAGCGCCGAAATTGGCAGCACCGGCTGTATGCTCCCCAAGGAGTTAAGAAAGATATTGACTGGTTGCCAGGCTCTTTATATATATAACCACGGATAATAATATTTGTGAACCGCTTTGAGACAACCTACAAATGAGGTTGTGATAAAGCAGTATATAAGAACCTAAAATTATTATTATTATTATAAAGCATTCAGCACTCTCATGTAAAAAATAAAATTTTAGAGCACCATTAATTACTAATGTCCCTCACTTTTACTGAAAGAGTTATCTTCCTTCCAACAATGGTTGCAAATTCAGTTGATAGAAACATGATTCTGATTGATTTTGGAAATGTGTCGTAATTCACTAGCAGCAGTTGTTTTATAAGAAAGTTTGACTAATGCTCTATCTTTCAGTAACATTTTAGGTAGCTTCCCTCATGAAAAAATGCTGATTTTTACTGAATTTTGCTGAGGATTTGCTGAACAGTTGCTGAAAATTTGCTGAAACTAAAATCGGATGCTGAACCATTGCTTACAGTTTCTACAGATGCTGAATTTTGCTGAACTTAACTGAAAACTGCTGAACTGTTCAGGATAATGCTGAAAACTGCTGAACTGTTCTGTTAAATTTTTAAGCCATTATTGTTTTCGAGAATAAAAGAAATGAGAATTTAATGCTCATGAAACTAATTTTTATGATCATTAAATTAATTTTCTTTTTTTTAATGATCATTAATTAACTGATCGAAACAATTGTAGTTAGAAGAAAGTTGATGGTCAATAACTATAACATCAGCTTCCATGATCAAGCCTTCAAATCTCGCGCAATCTAATTAAAATTATATTTTCAATCGCTCCCGTTTACTGTCGCGACATATCAGTAAACAGGAGCGATGTGAACGTTTAATATACTAGGCTACATTCGCGTTACCGGTTGAAACGGTACGTGTGGCGCAGAAATTTTCCACGATAAACGAACACACTTGGACCGTTCTATAAGCAGAGCTAAAAATGCACAGTTTCGGAGAATAAAAAACGATGTATCAAGAATATTATGCCCTTCTCTCACGCGTCCACTAAATTACATAACGTATCTTAAAAACTACTCGTGACTTGACATTGTTTTAGAAAGAAATAACGCAAACTAGCAATATTCAGCAGTTTAGTTTCGGCCAGGTACGTCTGGACCCCTCAATCTACACGTACCAAATTTTCCTGAGGTCAGCCTCGGTCCAAATCTGTACCTGTCGTTTTCTTTACAGGTTCAACCGGTTCAACCGTTTCAACCGGATACGCGAATGTACCCCTAGTGAAGAAAGTCAGAGAGATCCGAGTAAATACTATGTGGATGACTCCCGAGTGTTACCGAAAAGATAAACAAATATGGCAGCCGTAGAAGACGAACCGCTATATATATATATGTCCGAGACAAACTTTCGACCCTAATGGACTCTAAAAGTTCAGACAGTATGATTAAATGGAATACACATGACAGGTATGATGTTATATCAACAGGCTGAACAATCGTTTTGAGTATAAACGTGTGTTTCCCGTAAAAATACAGATTTAATCTGTGGACTTGTCGTCTGCTCACTTTAGGTCTCCGGTCATACACATTGATTTATTATATGCAGTCTTCAGCTCGCATTTAAACACTTATATCGTTAATTTTCAGACTCACAACATAATACTACGATCTAATTTGGATGGAATACTTGTATCATTTTACAATTTGATGAAATACAACAATATGAGATAATTTACACCCGGTGTACCATCAAGACATTTTTTTTAAGGTCTTAGTGTTGAAGTGTATGTTGTACTGTTTAACAAACATTGATTAAGAAGCATTGTTGAAATGTCCCGGAACTTGCTTAATGTTGTTTGGCTAGAAATCACAGAGATAAGTACTGATGTCATCATATAATTACCGTATACATACTAGCCTTTAAATTACTCAGTGATTTGATAAGGTTTGCTAAGTTATAATGCATAGATATACTGGCCACCGTCTCTAGAATATTAAATAATCATTTTGATCACTATAGGATGTCCGAATTTCTGAAACTAGGGGGAGACAAGCTACCTTGTAGTAATAAAATGCAGCTGAGGTATTCTTGTAGCCAGACTCTACTATACAACTTAGTTTACAAGTACATGTATAGCATCTTATTTTGAATGTGAAATATGTCACCAGTTAAGTTTTCCTGGTATACAGTAATAATGTATTATTTTCAAATGGATTTATGCAAGATCCATCGCTTCACCAGATTCTCTGTAAAACTGCATAATATTTCATAGTTAAATACATACTACATAATCATTAACTCATTCACCCCTAAAGACACATTTTAACCCTTGTAATAGTTTATTATAAAATTTCAGGGGTGAATTGAGTTAATTTGAATTAATATACTTGATCAAATTTTCAAAATGTGTAAATTATTGTTCTTTATTCTTTTTGATGGACCAAGCAAAACCCTCCTTGTATAAACCATGGGTCTGGCTCCCCAGGGGCCTGAGGGGCAGGGCCCAATAGGGGAAACATAGCAAATTATTCTTTAAAATCCTTCTTCTTCTGTAGGAATGAAAGGATTTGGTCCATATTTGGTGTGGAGCATCCTTGGGTAGTGGCCGGGAACCAATTTTGTATAAACCATGGGTCTGGCTTCCCAGGGGCCTGAGGGGCGGGGCCCAATAGGGGAAACATAGCAAATTATTCTTTAAAATCCTTCTAATTCTGTAGGAATGAAAGGATTTGGTCCATATTTGTTCAGAAGCATCCTTGGATTAGATGAAACAAATGGCATTGTGATTTGAACTTGTTGAATGCTGATATATCTTTACCAATCAGAAAGCTAATTTAGATTGAGAACGATTTCTATAATTGAAAGTGTCCAGTAAAAATACTGAAATTTATTTTCTCTTAAATGTCCTTGTATAGAATATATAGAAAATGCAGATGATTTAATCCATTCCTGTAATTCAGAAATTTTCGCTTTTATCCAGGATATAATGTGTATTGAGTGAAAAGATTACTGCAGTAACTTTAGGATCTGAAACCCTACTTTGAGGTTTACACATATAAGGTGTACGGATAAATGGATATTGTGTTTTTAAAACAAGCCATTCGGATTGATATGTCTCGCTTATGCCCCGCTTTGACCATCAATGCACATATCAGAGAAACTTACTTAGATGCAAAAACTTCATGTTGATTGAGATGCTGACAAAGTCAATGGACCATGAAAGGTACGCAGCATCCAGCATTTGATGCATGGTTTGAGATGTCTACCTACGATGCATCTATGATCCAAGTTTGGTTGGCTATCTTAACTCATTCACCCCTTAAGACGCATTTGAGCTCTTCCAATTCAAAGGTTAGAATAGTTCATTATGAAACTTCAGGGGTGAATGAGTTAAACACAAAATCTTAATGTTGACGCCGCCGTCGCAGGAAAATCAACACCTTTGTCTCGCTTCCACTTAGTGACAGCGAGACAAAAAACCAAAACAAGACATCTTCAACAGTCATTGATTTTATTTTTTGCTTTTTTCCCATTTTTCATGACAATGATGAACAACTAAGACTACCGCTTCATTTAAATCGTCACACAAACACATGTCATACCTCCTGCCCCGTTGCCACAACAACAAGAGTGATTTGTAGCTATTGACAACGAGTGCCTGGTCCACAGAGAACGCAGGTTGTACAGGAGTGAGAAAATTAGATGAGTGACATGAATTGAACATTTTCCCCTGGACATCAATGATAACCAATGGTAAACTGTTACAGGCTAAAAACTAATGATGAAAAAATAACATTTTTGAACAATTCACTTGAAAAAATGGACTTCTTTCCATACAACATGTAACATTTTACCTCAATTTCAACATTCAACATGACGAATATTTAACAAAAATATCCACCTTCAACATCTAAAGTTTCCTTTATGTAACTGGTACCTACCCCTTCATCACCCTATACTTTGACATGGACTCTGCCAGCCTTATAAGTGACCGAGCCTATTGGAATGAAGGGGTAAGCTACCCTTGATCCCAAAATAAATGTCAACCCTCTCACTGAACATTTAATCGCAAACATGCTAGGGGTCAAAGGTCATTATTTGATTGATGGCTGACTGGCACTTAACATTAGGCAGCAATTATCTTATTCCAAAAAACACCAAACAACATTTAAGGAAAACAGCAAGGTCACATTTAGGTCAAAGGTCAAGGTAACATTAGGCATGCATTTTTTCATTATCTTTTTTTTTGTAAGGTTTTCTGTATAAAAGAAAAGACTTTTTTCAATGAAATGATTCAATGATATGGGTAAAAACAAATTAAAGAGGGATGATCAATGATTACATATGTTCTGTTCAATAAAAGAGAGATGACAAGACGATTGATATAAACCTGCTAAAATGGGGTCAGGTCCACACAAGATGGGACTTGCATTGGAAGGGAGTGTATTCCACTGGATCATAAAAGGTTTTGTTAAAGTATAAAAATGAAAAAAAGACGGACAACTAGACAAAAACATTTTGTGAACCGAAGTTGATGTAGCTGCATGGTTAACTTTGATGATCAAAGATGTCAGTCATATTCTACTTAAAACAAATCATTTTTAACATATGCTCGTCACTACATTGTTGTTCAGTTACAGATTTCAGTTTATATTTTGCAGAGTTTCTGTGATATCCTGGTCAATGTACAGTTTTCTTAGTAAGAATGGGTTTCCTCATCCCACTTCTAATACAGGTGTCGACTCGCGTGGAGTCGGGTGGTTATCCCCCCTACACCAAAATCTATCAATTTTTGACTCTGTCCGGGTTTCTAAGAGTTTCTACATACAATATCAATCTGTACAGTAAATACACTTGTAAAAAAAACAATTTTCGAACATCTTCTTAAATTTAAAATCAAAAAAGAAAATATGAAACTTAACAAATCTTTATACAGTATTTTTTTGATTATTGCACATTGAGTCTGTACACATTATATATATACTGGCACTGTGATGTGTAATAGGGTTCATACGCTCAGAATATAGTAAGCTACGTTACATAATATTACCTGTGATTTGTGTTAGAGTTATCTCCCATCAAAAACCTTTGAATTAATGTTAAGGTAGAGTCCCTGCACTCAGTTTTGTATCTCTATCAAAGAAGAGTATCAATATGTTCATTACTTTTCTGACATACATGTAGAGTTGCTTGTCATTATAATATCACTTTCTCTCTGGGGATTCAATCCCCTGACCTCTTGAACATGTTGTTTGGTATGGCAATATTTTTAGCAACTTTACTACAATTTTTTTTTGAAATGTTTGACTCCATAAAAGGACCAATAACCTACAACTCATTCACCCCTGAAGACACTGTTAAACTCTTCCAATTCAAAGGTTGGAATAGTTCATTATGAAACTTCAGGGGTGAATGACTTAATACTGTAGTATGAGGATAGAGGGCAAAACCTAAATTTTATAGAAATATTCAACTTTTCTGTGCCTGTATATTAGTGTAGGAAATTGGTGGAAATCTCTACCTTAACAGATAATTCAGAACTAAACGTACTTGATTGTTATGAAGTCAAGTATTCTTCTATTTTTTTCAAAATATGAAAATCAAATTCAATACTCAAACTAGTCCAAATTGTTCTACAAGTTTGTCAGTTTGGAAATCTTTTGAAAAAAAAGACATGTTGCAGTACTTGCAACATATATTCTTAAAGAAGCCAAGATTATGATTAATTATTCAAGCAAGATACAAAAAATTGTAAACTATTAAAACAACCACAGCAGCAAATTGTTCAGGTTGCATGGGTTTAAAATCCAGATTTAAAGACTGCAGATATAAAAAAAAAAAAACGAAAGCAACTTAGTGAAAATTCTACACTGGTTTCCATAGATACAAGGTAGTCTCCAGTTTCTTAGGTAAATTGTGCATAATAAGAATATAACATGTCGGTCTCGACGAATCAATTTACAACACCTAGTGAAAAATTTCGCAACCGCTAAAACCTAACTGATCAATCGTTCTCATTCTACTAATAGCTCAAAAACGTATAATGAAAAACAAATATGCTTTAACACAAAAGGTAATTATATGTTTGAAGATTACCGTTCCTTTGCATAAAGTTACGCTGTGGCATTTTGCATTACGTAGGATTCTATATATGTGTATATATTATTTACGTATAAAGGAATTGTCTTTGACCATTATTACTGGAATATATATATATACTTAGCAGTGTGCAGGGGCCGAGGAATGGGTGCAAGGTACGTTATAATTCCGATAATATTTATTTAAAGTCTGGAAGACGTTTTTTTGGACGTTTGATACTTAATGGTTAAATACTTTTTTGTTTTAAAAACACATTTTATATATAACAGTACAAGACAACTTATGGATAACCGTTACACTCATTTCACATATATATATGTGTATAGCCCTCTGCCTTCTATAAAAAAAATTGCCCTGAAGAATTCAAGTTTGTTCTTAATTAGTTACAAGTACAAGAAAAAAAAGAAGCAGAAAAATGAAATGGAAAAGAAAATTGCTATTTTTTAATAAAAAATGTCTACAGATGATGCGTGTATAATGATAATGTAAGTACTACATACACCATCAGTGATGTAGTGACCTTATGGTGATAAATAAACAAATGTTTATGTCAAGATTTTCTTTCATTATTGGTTACAGAAGCCTACACGCGAGAACAAAAAAAATCTAACCTAAAACTAATATGAACTGCTTCTTTCTTATTGTAGCATGAAACATAGATAAAAAGACAAATGATGAATGGGAGAAGCACTATACCAAAACGCTAGCGTCTGCAGATACCAGGAATCAAAGCCACTTTACGGCATGCTGTGAAAAAGAAATAAAATTACTAAAATAAAATAAAAATAGTTGAAGAACAATTATCCAGCAACTTAAAACATGTTGCGATGATTAGATAGTCTCGAAATATTTCTTGCTAGAATTTGTTTCTTCAATACAATAACTATGCCAGACATCATGTGACTCCTGGTCGCTGCAGTGGTTGGTCTGCTGTTGCCCAGCAACCAAATCATAAAAATGAAACAATCTGATTGGTCATATACAGAACATGATATTTACATTGGCCTGCTGAGTGAACACTAATTAGTGGCCTGAAATGAAACAAATGATGAACTATTTACAATTTCTTTACTGCTACCTTGAACATACTGGATTGTGATCATTTTTATTTCAATTTGATCAACTTTAATTGTTTGAGCTCATACACATTTTTTGATATTGAAATTGAATTGATTCAACTAAGCGTCATCAAATAGTTTCGACTGAGGGCAATCACAGATCGAGAAAATGTTACTGGCGTAGCTTAGCTGTGATATTAAATGATATTTTCGGAGTATACTTAGTTTATCAAAATTGAAGATAGTTAATACACCATTATCCACCCACAAACAATACATTGGACAAAAAATATCATTCGATTGGTTCCAAATAATCGTTTGATCAGAATGTAGATTATAAACGATAATAATAAGTTAGGTTTGGATAATTTTGAGGATGTGTTGAATTGATTTGTTGGTCGAGTAAAACATCCGATTAATCATAGTGAATTCAATTGTTAATAATAAAAGCAAATATCTGCCAAGGTAGCATAAGTCGTAAAAAAACATTTCAGTATTCGTATCAATATGTTATGGACATAAGAGGATGCATAAGTCACATGAAGACCACAAAACATTTACTAAAATTCTAAAATGAATGAAACATAAAATCTTATGAACAGAAAAAATTAAAAATTATCATCATTTGCAAATGTAGCATGTATATGTACAATTAAAAATGTTGACTCTATATTTGTCTCAATTTCATCAATACGCGCTGTATAAAAATCATTCACTCTTAGAAGCCATCCGGTAATGCTATCAATTAGGTGCCTTTAGGTCTGGTATATAGACTCCAGGCTCATCGTAACTTACTCACATAAACACCTAGTCTGTCAGTCAAAACACGATGGAATTGCTCAAGTTTTTCTGTAGTATTACAGGAAATAAAAATGTCACAGACAACTTCAAATATGATATTTTTACTGTTGTTCTGGAAACAGATAAAAAACAATATTACAAATTGTTTAATTATCTCGAGAGTAACTTTGGTAAAACAAATTTGGTGATTACTTGTAATAGTGATTTGTGATGCATATCGGCCTCTGATCAGGAAAAGCATGTCAAAAGTATGTCAACATATTAGTACAATGAGATACAAGTGCCTCAACACTTTCTTAAAATTCATTCATGCATGAAATTAAAACTTTTACACTAACAAATATCAAATCAGCATTATGCATGAAGAAGCCCATGTAAAAGTGTTTACACTATATTTATAAACTAGGTGCTCAACAGCTAGCGTGTAAAATACTAAAATTAATTAATTACTAAAATTAAGCAAACACATTTATTTTTTATTTTTTTAAACTTGAGCAACTCAATGGCATGTTAATGCAATTTCTTTATAACACAAATGAAACAAAAGTAAAACATATTTGTACTTGCATGTTAAAAAATATTGACCTGAAATCTGATCTTCGGAGTAGCAGCATGACTTAAAATAGTGGAAGTATGATTTGTATGGGTAATCTGTGTCGCATACAGGTTTGTAAATATCACTGTAACTTTAGTTCGCCCTATGACGAGACTTGTGGCTACACCCAGACAGTCAGCTGTTACCCCGTAAGAACGATAATTAATCTCAGCTTTGTAAGATAGGTGGTTGTAAATTTGTACGCCAAAAAAGGACAGTAACTTCAATATCGGAATAAAACACATTCGCTCAATAACCTCACAAACCCTATCTACTGATTACTAATAAAAGTGGCGCATCATTGAATCACATTTCTTTCAAGAAAACAAAAATAATATCCAGTTGATCACTTTTAGGCATTGACATAGACAAAAAAAATATTTTATTGATCGTTACGAGTCACTAAGCTTGACTTAGTGCTTGGATGTTTTCACCATTTCTTCATCCAGATTGAGTATCTTGGTGTGCCTTTAAATGTCTATAGGATGGTGTTGCGAAAGTCATTTTTACAACAATATATGTTGTCACAGCAAGTCTTATTTGCCATCCTCAAAAAACTATTGAATTAAGTTCCTTGGTAATCAGTTGTTAAGCTTTTATATAAAGGGAGTTTTAATATCCCCTAACAAGACATGTCAAGCTTCTAGTCCTTCATAATTCTCTGGTCTAAAAAGTTGGTGATTTTGTTTTCATGGTACAGTTGTTTTAGCATCATTTTGGAACAGAATGTAAATGACGTAGGCTGTAACCACGGTGATTTGTATTTCGTCATGCTGATCGGTTGGTTGCTGTGTGTTTGTTTACGTTGGTATGTCTAGAGATGAAATCACGTAAAACTGTAAGAAAACAAAGCATTATATGAATTTCATATTTTTTTAATTGTTAAATGAATTTTAATGATGTAATATTTCCATAAATTTAGTATGCATATTTAACACCAGTAACCATCATTTGTATAGCAATATTAGAGATTTTAATCCCGATAACCTACTTTGGTGTACCATAACCAGATGAAATCCGACAAGGGAGGTAATCAGGATTTTAATCAAATATGAATTCTTTAATTAATTATGGTAAATTTCAAAGTAAACAAAAACAAGGTCAACTTGATTTCAAAGATCTTATATTGAACTATATATATACATATAATATACTAGATGTGATTTATATCAATTGTAAATATTGCACTTAATCTTAAATATAACTGGAAACTTACAATAGTGGCACAAATGAAATCTTGAATATCTTTACATCCAATTAAAAAAAATCAATATAATGATACAGATTATTTAAATTATCAACTACAGATTTTGATGCTAAGACATTGTGTTAATTTGAATCTTTTTAATGACCTGATGATCCAAGTACAGGAAGTTCCCGTCTTACCTTGAGGGTGTGGCTGCGTAGGTCTGGAAGTGTGGCGTGTTTTCCAAAGCATCGTGGTCCTACAATTAAACCAAAATCATAAGCATTAAGATATTTGTGGAGTATGATCTTCTTTACTATTATGGGATGTAGAACAATATGCTCCAGAGGCCTATACTATTACTTATTTGTCATTTAATACATCACTAGGGATATGAGAGGTTTTTGGTAAACTTTATTATTAGATTTGATATACATGTATTGAGACTGCATGACGTTTTAAAAGTTAATAAATATAATGTTCAAGGTATACAATGACAGACCTGATACTTTATCTTGGATTTCAATATTTTTGTTGCACTTTTTAAGATAACACTTTGTCTGGGTCATATGATATGATCATTAGCTTTTTTGTACAAAGTGTGGTTACCAAAGCTGCCCGGTTTGAGCTTAAACTATCAAATATTCTTGGCAATGACAAGTGAATTAAATATCTTGAACTTTGAATAAATCCAAATGATAACACTTTATTAACTGTGAGAAATGTACTTGTTAAGTTTGGTTAAAATCACAATGAGCATTCTTGATAAGAAGTTGTTTAATGGAAAAAAACCACCAGCCAGTAGGATGTGCCTTTGTATGATGTTTTTACATTGACTTTTATCTCATTCACCCCTGAAGACACATTTGAACTCTTTCAATTCAAAGGTTGGAATAGTTCATTATGAAACTTCAGGGGTGAATGAGTTAAGAGAAGCTATGTAAATTGATATCTACAAGCATATCGAAATAAGTATTGATGAAGTAACTGTTTTCGTTTCCATTTTAATTATTTTGTTCCTACCTCTAATGGAAGAGCCTGTAGCATGGCGGCTGTTCCAGGGGCCTGGGCGTACATCTGATTGAACGCCGCTGCAGAGGCTGCTGGGTGTCCAGCCATGAACTATAAAGAAAAATAAATAACATCACCATCGTATCATTACAAATGATAGATTCAAGTTAGCAATAGTTCTTACTTATATGTAATTGGTCAACACTTTGTATCGCTGCAAATATTTATTTTTACATCTCCAAACTACCTAAATCATTTAAACAGTAGAATGATATTCGATCAAGAATTTTCAATTGATAATAGAAATTTCCCCCCAAAATAAAATGTTCTTGAATGACAACAGAAATTTCCAGGTTGAACATATGCAGTAATTAAGCATAGAATATGCAAGGAAAAGAATAATAAATATATAGGATTCGTGTTGTCAATGAGTTTCTGATATATACATTCAATTCATGCAATATATATGATTCATACCAATAAAATAAATAAAAGGCTACATGAAATAGGTAATTATATATTTAGGAATGAAAATAAACGATAAATCATGTGGAACGTATAAATCCCTTGAATTTGTGGAAAATAAAATCCACTCTTTTTTATGAAATTAAAATAATTTAAAGCATGATTTTCTTTTGAGCTGTATATTATTCTTGTACTTTAATCTAAACTTTGATAAGTAAGAACAAAAAGAAAATATCTGACTCTAAAATCCAGTTTTACATTGAGCATGACGTAATAAAACTAATCTGACAAAGAGCCAAACTTTTTTTTGTACAAAGAGAAGCAAAATATTTCCTATGTTCATGAAATTTCATGCAAATTATTGTCAAATTAGGTATTATTAAACTTTTTAAAGGAGACAGCTACTAAAATTGTAGTTGACGAAATCATGTTTCTGGAGCAAACTGGGTGAAGCATCAGTATATGTGTTACATTCTGTTCTTTCGTGAATTTGTCACCCCCCCCTGACACATCACATTAGGCTGAGTAAAACAGTGTCGTAAAATTGGGCTATCGTATATATCAAACTCCGACACCACATCACATTTCTCAACAAAGGTAGGTAGAGGCTTTATTTAAAGTCACGAAACAGATTTGGCAGCAACAGACGGGGAGGGAGGTGAAGGGTCACAAGGTCAATGATCACGCTTAGCCACAAATCTATTGATAGGTTGCCTGGGGTACACCATCCTGGGTATATAGGTATATTAACGTTTCTCTCGGATATTAAGGTTTGTTAGTATACAAGTTGATTTTATCAAAATACTTCAAAAAGAATCACTCATGTAAAAAAAAATCTCGATGAAACTGAAAACCTGCAGCATACAAATAAGAATACAATAATGTACATAAATGCTGTTCTGAACTTTCAGACCTAAATCAAACTGTAACTATATATTGTTGTATGTAATATACAGCATCCTGAGGGTATACAAAACTTAATATATTAACTATTCATCATAATGAGTTAATAAGTGTCAATGTCGTCAGTGTAAACATTTGGTTTCTCATCAGCCAATCACCTCAAACTTCTCATGCAACCTAACGCCCCCCCAAAGGTTGACCTGGACCGTTCTACGACAACAGACGGGAGAGCCCAAGATAAACTTTGGGGATGGAAAGGTAAGGTATAAATATATATGGATATGTTTTTGAAGAACAAAATTATCTCAAATAGGAAGAAAAAATGGTTATAAAAATTAAACATACACCTCACAACATATCGTATGTACCACTTTCAATATTTTTTACAATTTTTCAGGAACTAAGATGCAACACTTATGGTAAATGGCTGCCTTTTATAGAAATTCATAAATGGTACATGTACAAGATTGTATCAAGGTATGTGCTTAGGGTGTCTACAAGTATACAATAGTGTAGGACACCTGGGTATGAACAAAAACTCGCTATGTATATAGGTCTACAATCCTAAGTGTCAAGTGCCTGTATATATACACATCTAATCATTAGTAAAGACACTCACAAACTAAGTACACAGTATATATGGTGCTAAAGCATTATAATAGGTATCAATTGTATATATATATATGTATATATGTTAATATTCACAATTAATGACAGTCTTTGAGGTGAATATGGACTTTTATTAACCTTATAATTTTTGTTTATATTGTTCAGAAAAAATGTGGTCATTGACTCATTCACCCCTGAAGACACATTTGAACTCTTCCAATTCAACGGTTGGAATAGTCCATTATGAAATTTCAGGGGTGAATGAGTTAAGGTTACGTTAGTACATAAAATGTCATATTCACTACAACAAGTCAGTAAATGTTTAATTATATGACCTTTAAATTGAGATTAAAACAAATCCATAAAAAAAACAATATATTATCATTCAAAAATCGCTATATCTGATGCCACAGCAAATTAAATAGATATACTATAACATTCATGAGATAGACATCATGCTTATGAAAAAATTTCACTGATATTTATTGACCAATCAAATTTATTCTATATTAAAAGCCATAAAACAGACATATATATATCTATTTTTATATACATATATATATATATATACAGTGATGTTAATTCAGTGATATAAATTGCCTAATGAATATACAGGTATATATTTTGTACACAAAAGTGGATTGGAATTCTTGTATGCATATATACATGTATACATTTTGTACAAATATTTTTTCTTCAATTACTTAGCTGATTTCTGGCCAGAAAGATTCTTTCATCTTTATTTAAGTCTGGTTTTTCGCTGATCACCTTCAATTCATTTCAGTTAAAATAAATGTTTTAGATAATTATACTGGAAACTAAGAGTCTTCCTTCATCAACAAACACATATTACAAAAGTTAGTGAAATTTTTTGATTAAATAAACGAACACTGATTACATGTGTATTAAGATGAAAAGAAAAAAAATGCACATCTGAGTCAGAAATAAGCTTGTAATATGAAGAGCGTCAACCAGTATATACATGGTGAAGTTGGAGTACAAATGTTTAAAACCTGGAAATGAAGCTTTTTGGCGATACAGATGGAAGCAATAAGAATACCATGCACAGTGGAGCCCTCTAATGGAGTAGATTATATATACACTCGGATACTAGTCACAAAGCTGATTATGGAAATAAAACCAAAAACCACCAAGTCGTTACCATGGAGATCCACATTTCCTTCCAATGTTTTCTTCGAGGTCAAGTTCTTGTTGATGGTGGTGGTTTATTCCTGGTGTTGATGGTGAGATTATGCATGCATGATACTTCATTGTTCCGTGACTTTCAGTTGAGATTTCGGTGACCTTCAGTTGACCTTCTTTGTAGCATCCTTTGATGACCTCTTCGATGACTTTTACATGTTCTTCTTCATGCATAATGCTGATTTGATATTTTCATTCTTCTTCTGTCTTATGTCAGTCAATTAGGTCACACGAAGGTCAAATTAAATTTCTTGATTTAAGAAAAAAACCCACCTATCAATTTGAAAAGATGGAGGAAATTTTGTGATTTTATTTTGTCAAAATTACTATTGGGCACCTGCAACTCTGATTCAGGGCACTGAAAATTCAATACCATTTATGTTTTTATTTAAATTTGAAGTCTTTATATATGGTTTGTGTGACAGGTATGTTCAAGATCAAATGTTATTCATTCAAGGTCTATGTACTGATCAAATGTGACCTGGATTCAGCTTTTGTGAATCCAAGCCACATATATTTATTCACTGTAGCAGGAAATTTCATCTATAATGCCACAATATTCATAGAAAAATTAAGCATTTTCATTGAGACGCAATTAAAATAAGTTTCTATCGACATCAAATATAATACCTTTGACTCCATTTGTTAAAAAAAAGAAGCTACAGATTTGCATAATGAAATATAAACTTGACTCAATCACCCCTGTCAACATACTTTAACTCTTCCAATTTAAAGGCTGGAATAGTTCATTATGAAATTTCGGGGGTAAATGAGTTAAAGAAAAATCCTGCTCTAGCAGGTGTCAATCCGTCAAGTTGTCTGGTATATACATAAAAGACAAAGAAATATTTCTAGAACAAATGACGTTTATTCCCGTGATTCCATTCATACTAACAGGTCATTTGCCAACAACTTATCAACAGCACATAGGTCACAGTTTAAAAACTGTGTAGAAACAAATATTCAAAATCAAGACTGCAATATCTAATCTCGATGCAGTTGTGTAAAAATAAAACAAAATTTCTTTGAAAAATGGTGAAAATGTTGTCATTTCTATCTAAAAAATAAAGCATTTCACATGTGGATGTGGATGAGGATGAGGCTACAAGGCGCGACGACAGTCTCAATAGCAACCGTTGCTATGGTTCCAGACTGTGTCTTATGTGCAAAAATACAAATTTATGTACAAAATCTTTTATAGTGCCCACCACCAAAACATTTTTGTAAAAAAAAAAAAAAAAAAGGGTTCCATTAACAAAGACACAATGGAGCTTATATTTAATATTTTGTGAAATATTGGTTAAAATCTTACCAAAATCATAAAAAGGCAATTTTAGACATGAATTTTTTCTTAGTGTAAATATACTACTGGAGGGCCAAACCCATGAACAGCATCTACTACAAAGAAATGCCAATACTGTATCATACTGTATAATAGTCTGAACTCAAAATAATTCATACAAACCCATTGTGACCTTATGTAATTGAACAATTCTTAAAGATCCAAATTTTTAAAGCTCCATATTCTAACATAGTGTTTCCTTATACCTTAATGAAAAGAGTTTAATAATAAAAAATCTACGATGATTACATATTTCTAATGAACCAAGTGTTCCGTTACCACACTGGCATTTGACAACACCACACTATATACATATACACTTTTTGTAGTAGAATAGTAAAGATAGAAATTTTCAATAAAAAAGTTATTGCTGATCATGTTAAAAATGTCAATAATGAAGAAAGAAAAAAAAAAGAAAAAAAAAAACGATCATAAAAAAACAAACATTTAAAAATGTTGTATACGAGTATCACTTTGGTTAACACCTCCGGCTATCTTGTCTCGTGATATTGTTTCTTTATATATATCGGCATTTCTTAACACTTCGAAATAACCACCAAAAAAACAATGTCTTTAAGAGGTCGAATGTAAATGTGTTTGTATGATGACAGGTACCGCAAAACAGAAATGACAAGGTTTGTAAATTAATCTTATTTCATAAGAAAAACCAGAAACAATTCTGTAAGTCTGTACTTTATCGTTCAGTGGTATGTCACATGGGTAGGCTATGAGTGGCTCTCATGGAGACGAGATATGTAAATTAACCTTACGATAGGCAGTAACTGTCAAGACGAACAGCAAAGATATCAATAAATACTGAAAAAAAATACTAATCTTAATAAATACTAAAATATACTTTTCCGATTTAGAACTCTTTTTTAAGTTACCGAATTTCAGATTTACATTTAAACGAATATATGCAACTACATAGGGATATTATAACTGTACATCTAATACATGATCTTTTGGACCCATTTACACTTAATATTGCCATTCAAGATTTATACCCTAACATATTCCTGCCGATTTCTTTCTTCACAAAAAAAAAAGAAGAGTTCTTGGAAATATACGGAAACCCTTCCAGCTTAGCCAGTCACAACACACCTGCACGCCTGAATATATACATCGTAGGACATGTCCGTTATGAATTTCCCGAGATGTAAGGGTTGGAGTTCCACTGAACAATAAGAACCTGTCTATGGGGTAACTGAATATTGGCAAGAGACAGGGGAAATATCAAAAAGTTTAACAAACAATAAAAAAGTACAAAACTTACTATGTATGTGTTATCTTTTCTTCTTACAGGACTTATATATACGTATTTCAATTTACAATGGTTCAGTATAAAAATCTACCTGACAGTGTAAGGATTATACACTTTCTACAAAATACATTGTCTTTATACACAGACCCACAGGTTCAAAGCTGGCTTCTTTTATTAGGTATATAATCAAAGTTTTCTTCAAATTTCATTTCGTCAAATTATGCAATCAACACTGACCGACTGTGGACTCCATATGGTCTATTTTAGACAGAAACACCCAAGAATATTTGCATCTTTAATTAAAGACAACTTGGAGAAAAATCCAATTTGAAGAATTTATATGGTACCAGGTCTTTGATCGATGGGCCAAGGTCTACTCAATAATGTTTTTAGCACCAAGTTGAAATGCTCCATTGATGAACTGGTTCACATCCAATGATAATGGTATATCGTACCAAAAATAATCGTAAAAACTACAAGGTTCATATATACATATTTGGTAACATTTTATATATAAAATTGGAATTTCCCCCCTTCTTATTTCAAAGTGTTTATTATTTAAATAAGTGTTTATAAAATAATAAGTATTAATGGTTATTTATGATAGTTGAGTTTAAAAAGAAAAAAATAATTGTATAAAACAAACAAAAAAAACATGTAAGAAATTGAAAAAGGATGGTACACTTAATTATAACACAGATCTGATACTGAGGTAGTGGTGCACATCAGGATCACCGTGATGTTTAGGAGTACTTCAGTCAGGATCACATTGATGTTTGGAGTACTTCAGTCAAACCTACTGACTGGCCAAGACTAAACACGAAAAAATGAACATACTGGTTACCTTGGTTTACTTGTCACGCACTAAGTAATGAAACATAAACTACTGAAGGAAAAAACATTGTCTCTTTTTCATCCATCAAATATGAATCAATTTATGGCGATCAGATATTAAAAGACTTTTCTCCAAGCAAGACTGCTTTGAACTATGAAGAATTAACATGATGTTAAATTTTCAAAAAAATATCAATGTTCCCTTCAAAATTTTACCAATGGCTTCCTTAGATAGTAATATTTCATGTCTGCGCTACACTACAAAACAGCCTATATACTGCATATATATAATATATCACCTCGATGCTATTTTAACGAGTGTTGAGTACCAGAGGATGGTTCTGATTTCATACCGATATATATATCGGGCGGGGAGGGTTATATATATATATATAGATATTTCCTACTTGTTTATACTATAGAGGTTACCCAAGAAAAATTTGGCAGCTTGAGAAAAAAGATTACACATAAACAACTCTACATTTTAGCACTGAGTATATGATATCTATGAATTCCTTTATCTATAGTATTTACTTCTCATGTAACAAAACAAATATTTAACAAACTAGGACATATTTTGAGCAGTAGAAATATAAGGAGAGTCATATAAGAATATATTCGCTCTAAGTTATAGCTCATCCCAAGATTTTTATTTATTTTTTATACAGAGTATATATCTATTTCTTTACAATTTATATGGTACATGTTTTTGGTGTTATAGGACTTTAAGTCTATTTCATAATCAGATATTGCAAATTCTATGAATGTAGTTACGCCCTGAGTGTGTCACTTAGTGTTTTGTAAAGTTTATAAATTCAAGTTATACCGGTATCCGACAAAATACAATTGTTTATATATTTCTATCGGATATTGTGTAATGTAATGCCAATACATATTGTTAATTTCAAAATGGGTTTACATATTGATAAATATGTTTAAATCAAAAATATTAATTTTGAGTAAACTGTGCTTATTTTGACTTAAAAATATGGCTGTTAATTTCTCTATGTACTGTATGAAATTATCGAACTGACTAGAGACGGTGTTTCTAAAATTTTATATTGCAAAATTATGATACCTATATTAAAAAAAAATCATATATCATACTTCCTATACGTCAAATCTGATAAAAATAATTGTTCGGAATATAAACTATTTACTTGAAATAATTATTTTACATTTTTGCATTTGGGGTACCAGGTACATACCAGTTATATCGAGAATTTTCTTTTCACTAATGAAATTGGTTTGTGTGAGGTTGGTAGAAAACAGAGGATTTTATATATATAGGATTGGTCTAACAAGGCTATGGAGATGTGGTCAAGAATGAATGAAAATAACAAGATATGAAACGGAATTGTTCTGTTAACCGACATCTAAACTCGTGTAAGGTGATAAATTGACTATATACACTATTTACATTTCCTTGTCACTCTGGTTTATCTCCATCTTGCTCTAAAGCTCCAAATCTTACGAAACCTTTCCCCTAAAAATCTGCTTCCCTTCAGCATAACTGTACATAAACATACTTTGCCTACGTTACATAAAGCCTATTCTTGTTTTTTTTGTCCTGCATATAACTAAACATGGGCTACACTTTCTGAACACTGCACAAGATTCACAGTCCCCTACTTTCATTTTACATATAAAAAGCACAAGCAATTTATATCAAATATTCCATATATGCATTTATGACAATGCTCAATTGTTTATATAATACTGAGTTTCATTCATAACCATATCTGTCTTTTTTAGGCCCTTAAATGTTTTTCTTGTCTGTAAAACAGAATGCCTTGAAACTGTCGGCCATTTCAATACTGACATGACATGGGACCCTGGACCGAGATCCTCCAGTGTTCATTCATCACATATAACTCAAACATACCATTGACTCTGATAAACATGCGGGACGTGGATCTCCTAAACGCTTGTAAAGAGTGGAGCGACACAGTGACAAACCAGCCTTATAGGATCATAACCACAGATGAAAAAAAATTCTTTTAATTAATTATTGTTCAATATATGCATTTTAAAAATCTTTGTAATAATTAAAACAAGCGAATTGGATAATATTTGTAAAAAAATCTGTAGCAACAGTTGCATAAATATCAGTTGCTATAGCAACAAGTGTAAACTATAAAGCTGATTGACACTGGTTTAACACAGCAGTGAAATATATCTAGAACTAAAAAAATGAGTCTATGACAAAAAATGATAATAAAAAAAACATTGCAGTTAAAGTTTGTCTATCAAGCATCATGTTAAATAAAACCAGAAATGAAAACGTCGGTCATTCTCTAACTAACCGCACAACTCACAACCTAGCAGTAAGGCAGCCATTATGGACAATTAGAACATGTGACTATCCCCATGACGACACTACTAAGCTTGAGGTGATTGGTTGGTGTTAGCGTGCTATAGTGGACCATGTTCGCTGCCTACCGAGCCCTGTGTAATCTGCATCTGTCCCATCTGAGCCGAGAGGTTCGGGACCACCCCTTGGGGGTCAAGTCCTGTTGGTGGTGAATTCATCGCTTGCGGAAGCATCTGAAATGAGAATGTCGAGCTGTGCTAATCCAATCCCGATAGGTTGAGGACTGGCCATGTTTTGTTTGTGCTTTCTGGTCAACCTACCCCAGTTGTTGTTAGCGCAATGTGTCCAAAACCGAAGAAATATATCCATCCGTGAGTTAGTGACAGGAAGTGGAAACATCAGCACCCCCTCTTGGCAAACAAATCTGTTAGTGCATCTACACCCAGTGCAGAGTTCCAAAGGTCGTGAGTTCCGTCAAGGTCAAACACAGCAAACAAAGTTAGTCACCAAAGTTTCTGTCTTCTGTTGTTTTATAACAGACACACAACAAAGGTTTTGTCATCCATTGTTTTATAACAGACACACAACAAAGGTTTTGTCATCCATTGTTTTATAACAGACACACACCAAAGTTTTTATTGGCCTGCTAAAATTTGTTCCAAATCTGACAGTTTTTCTAATGTGAGTAGAAAATTTAAAGGATGAAAGCTGTATGAGAAAAACACGGATTGTCAGGGCTCTTGAAATGGCAGACACGTCTATGGTTACTATGGCTACGCTTTTACCTGTCGCTTATACAAAATAAACCCCAAAATAACATTAAAAAATACATTGATTCATCTTAGTGTGATAAAAAATATGTACAGGACAAAAAATGATGAAAGAAAAAAAGAATGATTTTATCTACAAGAGAACGGTGTATTTAAATGCAACACCATTTTGTGTGCCCTCAGGCCTTTTCAGTAACCATGGCTACTGGGCAAGCACCACTCTGGCACCAATAGCACTTTGTTACAATTTGTCAATTTTTGATCAGGATTTCATGGGTAGGATATATAAAAAAAAAAAAAAAATCAATTTGAACTGGAAAAAAAAATCGGCCAAAAAAATCAACACTTTTTTTTTGTTTTTGTTATAAATGAATTTATGTCTAGGTCAACTTTTGTGAATGAAGTTAAAGGAACACAAATTAAAATGAAATTCTTGGAAACCGTATACCAATGGTTTACAGGTGTGAAGTGCACTTTTGGGGAGTGGAACATTAACATGACAGCGGTCTCATCATCATCACCACATAAATGTGCACACGCCAAAAATCATGAGTGTTCCCACGACAACGTGGTCCTTAATTAACACGCTCTCACTGCCACACGACGTGGTGTTAGTGTCCCTTGGAGTTGTTTCCCTTTGTTTCCTTTCAACATGCAGCAGTGAAATGATAATGACCAATTAACTTATTTCAACATAAAGCAAATTAGAACCAGATACTTAATTTGTACTTACAACTGAAAAAAAATATTTCAAGAAAACTGAATGAAATTTAAAAAATAAGAAGCCAAACTTTTGTAAAAATCAATAACTCTAAAATTTGAAGACAGTTTGAGAAAAAGAAATTCAGTTTCTCCATTAAAATATTTGAATGTAATCATAAAACTTTGGAAGGACAGACCTCCCCCTAAACAGGTGGTTATCTACCACCGTTTATGGGTTTTGGTCTACGATACCGGACTGGCCCGCGTAATAGGAAAGTGGGCTTACTGCTGGCATGTGAGGCTGCATAATGTATCCACCGGGTGGCATGCCCCAGGCAGGTGACGACTGAACTTGGTATGTAGTCTGAGGTGTCGACATTGCGTAGCGGGGAAGGATTCCTTGTGGGGCTGCCATCAAGGCCTGGGCCACTCTGAAAACAACCAATCAAAGCAAGGTTCATAGGTGTTTAAAACAATGAAAACAGGGGTTTGTATAAGATTATTTGAATATGATTGACCATTGTATCGTAAATAAGGTAATCTTACAATAGCTAATGTGAACAGGACAGACTTACACTGCAAGTTGCAGCTAGCAAATACCTCGAAACTCCATAGGACTAAATATAGTTGTCATGAGCTCCTGAATGATGCTCAATTTGTATAGACAACAACTACTTTGAGCATACTGATAAAGATGTTTTAGAGTGAAGAATTCAATTTCTAAATAAGACGAGACAAAACAGTAAAATGTGACTTCAGTGAGTATCCATTGGCAAAATTCAACATCAGGGAAAATAAATTTATAAGTTCACGATAGAAAAAGTAAATTGTTTATAAAAGGATCACAGTTTAGAGTAGATGCTTGACTTACCCATTTTGAGCAAAAGCTGCTTGTTCATAAGATGCCAGTGGAAATAGCTGAAATAGACATAAAAAATCCTCTGTGAGTTGTCTCCCATCATTCATAAAAATTGTTTATTGATCACCAGTTTTATTTTTCAAAATACTTTTGTTACTCAGCATGAAAATGTCATTAATAAATTTTGATAACATAGGAAAATTATTTTACAAACATACCCCTTCCCTTTCTGGCCAGATTTTCTGTTGGATCTGTGTATTCTTTTTCTTGTTACCGCCATCAGCAAACTTTACAAGGAGAGGTAATGTACAGCCTGAAAATAAATACAAAAAGTTTAACTTTCACTTTCCTTATAAAATACATTGCAAATGGAAAACTTGTATTCAACTATTTCCTGAAACTTTTGTCACGGGCAAATCTTTCTGTATGCCGACTATATCTCAGGGGCCTCGCCAATTAGCTAAAAGCACAAATCAATTTTACTTTCACTTTCCTTTTAAAATACATTACAAATGGAAAACTGTACTTGACTATTCCCTGAAAACCTTTTTTCACAAACAAAAATTCCTGCATGCTGACTTTATCTCAGGGGCTTTGCCCATGAGCCAATTTTACTTTCACTTTCCTTACAAAATACATTGTGACAGAAAATGTCATAATTAAAACCGACATCCAATCTAATTACACTTTCCTCATCCAAAATACTTTGCAAATACTAAATAGCAGAATTAATTTCCAATTGTTATAGTAACCATTTATCCTGAACATATTATTGATAAGCCAGACATTACAGTATCAAAGTATGACATTTGAAATATCAAAAGTTAAGCTTTAGTTTAAAATTAGACTTTTTGTCTCCATTGATTTGAGTATATATACAATATAAAGCTAGACCTTTTACTGATCCAAGTTGCCAGCCACAGACTAAACACCTCCAACCCATGGCAGGAATCTAAGTCAGGCCCATAACTATCAAGTATTATAACATTTAAATGCCAATAAGAACATTAAACCTTTTCAGAGTCAAAAACACATTAAATTGCAATGCCTTACAAATGAAATTGCATGCTGTTTCATAGGATAGCAATGAATGATAGATATCCTCTAAATTCTCTATCGTCTGCCAAGCAGCGAAACATCAGGCACAAATCTGATGGACAGATCAGAGAATGTCTATGGAGATATCATACGCTTGCTATAGCCAACTTCTGTTTCATTTAACAACTGTTTTTCTCTAACTGTTTGTCGTGTTTACTTGTAAATCCTACAAGATCGGTACAGGCTCCGTGATTGGTTGATTAAATATTTATGGCCGTATCATCGCCATGATGATCGAAGCCACCTGTACGAAGTGATTGCCTCGAAAGTACACCGGCACGAGTCTCGTACACAATGCACCAAACTTAGAATGTCACCCAAAACATTCACAGCATACAACAAACAGGAATTGAAATAGAAGTGTGTTTAGGTTGTGGTAGGGAGGGCATGGGCTTACAAACATATTCTAAAAGCACTGTAATGGGAATATAAATTGAAACTTCCAAATGAAAACTACCGGTTACATTCTAGGTAACTTTTTAGCTGAGCTCAAACAGAACTAACAAATCAATGGCAAGTAATACATAAAGAACTTACGACTGAAACTTGAGACTATATACCTTTTAGTTTTAGGTTTTCACACTGCATATAAGTAAAATCAAACCTTTTCCTAAAACAATATGTTACCATATCTTTCGACAAATCGTTACTTATTGGTAGAGTTCTGTGACCTCCTGGTTGCCCTTTTCAGCTGCCCTTACTGAGATCAGTCACCTGGAGATTCAGACTAATCCGAAGATTCAGTCATGTGACCCGAGGGATGATGCCAATTAAGTGACATGACTGAATTAGTAGAATCTTTTTTTACACTGTAATAAATTATCTGTATAAATAATGTTGACAACATATCGAGAGTGTAATAGATGTGCTTTTGTTTAAGAAAAAAATATACATTTTAAAAAGGAAAAAATGCAAAATGGTTTATCCCTAAAGTGTATTTACAAATCTTGTCCTAAAGTAACAATTAGCATACTACATACCTGGGAGAACTTTTCCGTTAAAATGGTCAATAATTTGTTGGCATTTCTCCTTGTTCTCCATGCGCGTGAAACCAACGCCCCGACTCGTGTTGTCGCCCGTCTTGCGCAGGATTCGTGTAGAGATGACGGTGCCGAAGTCCTTAAACATGTTCTCTAGGTTGGTTTCGGTGTAACACAGGGGAAGATTGGAGATGTATAGATTGGTGGGGTCTTGTTCTTGTTGCTGTAACAACACAAATAACGAAATGTTTAACATGCATAAAAGTTAACTAGAAAAAGTCATAAGAAACATGTTAGATATTTACCGATTAATTATTTACATTTCATTGATATGAAGAAATATTTTAATCCAATGTGAACATTTTAGTGTTTGAAATTAGAGTATTTAGATCAAATTGTTGGATTTGCGAAACTTGAGAAAATCTGAAAGTTTATCTCATTTTGTAGGCTCAGAACATAATTCTAATGTATGATGTCACCATATGGAATGTCTTCAAGTTGTTCAAGATAAAACAATCTGACATTGACTATCTGCATAGACCCTTCGTTCCTTAACATGACCCAGGTCAAAAGAAAAAGCATCAATTTGAGGTATAATTGCATTCTCTTAATCTCGCTTTCTTTCGAGCAGTGTCGCACAACTCCACTCTTAATCTGTCACCTGTTGAATGCAGGTGACAGTGGTTAATGACCTCACTTGGAAACAGCTAATTTAGAAACACTTCCAGACATTTACAAAATATAATGTACCTTATTTCATTTGCCACTTAGCTTACTAATGCTCTCCCTTATCGTCCTTGATGCTTTTCTCTATATTTCTTTATAACTTTCACTGCATAAAGTTGGCAGTATAACAAGGTTTTACTCTATAATGGTGGCAGTATAACAAGGTTTTACTATATGATGGTGGCAGTAAAGAAAGATTTTACTGTATAATAGTGGCAGTATAACTAGATTTTACTCTTTAGCAATGGCAGTATAACAAGGTTTTACTCAATAATGGTGGCAGAATAATAGGGTTTTAAGTATCTTGACTTCAGCCACTGGAAATTGTCTACTGTATATTTGATAACTGTGCACCTCATGCTGTCAAACAATCCAATGACCATTTCAGAACTTCACAGCATGAAAAGTGGCGGACCTTAAGAGGGCGCCACTGTGCTAATGTAAAAAAAAGTGTTATTTTCTGGTCAGGGACGGAATCTTCACAGACCAATCGATCATGTTTCTGAATTTCAATAGCCATTCCCTATGGATTGAAAGTCTTCATTTACCTTATCCTGAAGTTGCATATGAAGATTAATTCAGATAGACCTTTTTTATAAGTGTTTAAAATAAATACTGATTATTACAAATGTCAGATTTGTTTGGCAATTTTATGGATAATACTGTCAAATACTCAATTTTCAATTACATTTTCGCACCTCATTTATAAAAATTCTATCTGTTTTTAGCGGTTAGGGAAGTTTAAATCTAGCTAGGTAATCTTGACAACTATCTCAGTTTTCTAAGACCTCACGATGTGAAGAACATTTAAGACAGTAAAATTTAATCACTTCTCAACAAATCTCCCAAAACCTTTGATCTATTTCTGATGGTTAAAAATCTTGCATCGTGGGACACCATTTGATACGCTAAGAGACATCAACTTGACACTTTATTTCCACAAAACACCTATAAAATCACATGCTTCATATTGCACCAATGAAATTTTCGCTCCACACACACACGAATACATATCTCCTAAATCATAAAACCCAGCGAGAGGCTTATCAGCTTGTGCCTTCTAGCCATAAAGATTTAATGAAAAGACTTGGAATGGGAAATCTCCCGGACATCCTTTCTCCGCAGCCTGTAGCTGAGCTAGTGCACTGAGGGTAGGGATGAGCCCGGCGGATAAAAGACAAGGTATATTGCCAGTGTTACAAAATCCACATCAGGCTTTTTTGTTATGTAAATTTTCAAATGTAGAAAATGCTCCTTAAAATACCTCTCTGGGAATTTATATGGCATTTTTTCATCATTTACACGAAAGGCTTCAAATTTTTTAGGAGTAACCCACTCGGTTGCCTCAAGACATAACAATAAAAGACAACTTTAAATACCTTACTGCACTGATAAATAATAGACAAATTCCAAGTACAGCTGGTCTGTTGACCTGAGTTATACATTGCATTTGCAGAAAAAATGGGTATTGGATACCCTTGGTTCAAGATCTCAAGGAATAATTCTACAGGTCACACTGTTGTCATTGAAAGCCAGTACAACCTGATGTAAAAAAGGTCATACTCCTACAATGAAAACAATGTTCAAGATATTTGGTCCTAAATTGAAATAACTCATTCACCCCTGAAGACATATTTGAACTCTTCCAATTCAAAGGTTGGACTAGTTTGTTCTGAAACTTCAGGGGTGAATGAGAGTTAACTCATTCACCCCTGAAATTTCATAATGATCTATACCAACCTTTGAATTGGAGGAGTTCAAATGAATCTTCAGGGGTGAATGAGTTAAGTAAGGATATTCATAAGATTTGAAAATTGCAGGTGATGTAAAGTATCTATAAATAACTGTGACTTTGGTGGTCATTTAATTAAAGCAGACATGTTAGTGAGCAAACAATTCACTCATTCAACCCTGGAGACACATTTGAACTCTTCCAACTTTTAGGTTGGAATAGTTCATTATGAAATGTCAGGGGTGAATGAGTTAAAATTCATGGGCAGGTTGTCAGGAATTGTGCAAGGACGATCATTGTAGGAAGGAATAAGTGCTCTAAAATTGCTCTAAGACCACCTGAACCCGAAAAGTACGTACACCTGCATTCGACCAAAATGCGGCAACATGTATACGAACAGGCAAAACCTAAAAGTGAATTAAGGGGGGGGGGGGGGTTTACCCGAAAACCTCCAAAGCAGGAGCCTGATTACTCCCTTAAAATGCATCACATTTCTAACCGTTGGTGCCGGGGTAGTCATGCACAGATCTAGCTGTGATTAGCACTGTAACCCTGACACACAGTTCCAGCACCAGCAGTACGCCAGTCAAAAGTCGTCCCCGGGTTCTCACATCAGTGAAATTGGAGATTTCTTTGCCCCGAAAACCTCCAAAGCAGGAGCCTGATTACTCCCTTAAAATGCATCACATTTCTAACCGTTGGTGCCGGGGTAGACATGCACAGATCTAGCTGTGATTAGCACTGTAACCCTGACACACAGTTCCAGCACCAGCAGTACGCCAGTCAAAAGTCATCCCCGGGTTCTTATGGGAATATGAGTGGTGTGTACTTCACTTCTACCGAACCTTGGCAGTTATTGGGGGAATTAGAGTTTCTGTTTGCAAGTTGTATGCATGTCATGTTGCTGCTTTTGCAGGAGAGAGACCGTTTATACTGAATTCTAACATACTGTCACGTACACAGGCCATTTACATCATCAAAGATGGTGGCAATATGTAAAATCATTTAGAAAAAGTCTTTGGACATGTCTGTACTGGTTTCTGTGTAAGACGTTGGTAATTTTTCTATTTTAACTTCCAAGAATATAAATGGGATTATTTAAATTGTATATATACAGATTTGCATAATATGAGGAGTTCAATTTTACTTCATGAATATTTCACCATTTAACATTCCTGTGTTATGTGATTGCCCTATTGATTAGCATTTTAAAAATCCTCATATATTTTACAACAATCCTGAAACAAGTTTTGTTAAACTTATATTCATGATGCTTGTTTGCCAAGAAGCTGATAAGCTTGTATATAAATAGTGAATATCCCCTTTTCTTACCATAGCAAAAATTATAATCCTGATAATATTTCATGTCAAGCTTGAGAAATAAATTTTATTTGCAGTTTTCTACAGAAGTTACATTGTACATCCTCGTTTTGTTTTTAAACTTGCTGTGAAATAAAGACAAAAGCAAATCTTCCTGTATCGTCGGAGAACAAAATCCTCTCAATTTTTTTACGAAAGTCAATATAGGATGACACCAATTGTATTGATCGCCACCAGATGTCGTTAGGCTAGCCTTTGTGGGGAGATTTGCCACCAGTAATGTTCTGATCTCCTTACGAACTGATCCCTAAAAACAGATTCATCATCACAGGTGGGACTGAGTGTTTTCAGGTATGCTGAGGACAGCAGGCTTCAATGGCTTGATCTATAGACTTACACAGGTCACCGGCCAGCACTTATTCCTGGTTGTGTGTTTCAGTGTTCTGTTGGACACTTCGTAGTGGAGGAAGAGGAATGGGGAATGGGGAATGGGGGGTTGGGGGTTGGG
>NW_018408820.1:838709-860325 GCF_002113885.1 Mizuhopecten yessoensis | reverse complement strand
GGGAGGGAGGGAGGAGGACAAGAACATGGGTGAGGACGTACATGATAGAAAGATAGGGAGAGAGATGAATAGATGAAATGGGATTTTGTTTCCATACCAACAAACATTGTAAGCACACATATGAATGACTAGCATTCAGAGCATTCAGCGCATCCGACACAGAAAAATGGTGTTTGACTTCCATTGACCAGGACATTGACCAAGGCACTGACCACCGAGTCTATGTTTAAAGCTACATACTAATGGTAGCCTCTATTTTCCTGTTAGGGTACACTGTCCAGACCACAACTCAACAGGCTACTTCATCAGAAACAAAGTATCATTCATTGAAATTTATGATTCGGTGAAGTTTAAACACAACTTTCTAGGTTGCCTTGGTAACAAGCAACAAGACAGATAGCCAATGACCTCTCAGAAAACAGACAGGAAACAGAAATGTAATTGGAGCTCTTTTTCAAAGGAAATTGTTCTTAAAAAAGATAAGAACAAGTTTTTTTTTCTGAAAACAAGGGAGAACTATCACGGCAGACGGATAAATAAACAGTATAAGTTTTATTTTGTTGGAGAGATTTTGTAATATTATATAAAAATAAATCTGTAGGAGTGAACAGAACAGTGAGGTCATCCACTCAGGCCCAGGGAAAGATGATGGTCATGAAAACATCAGATAAATATGTCTCGATATTCAGGTAATGAATGCGGAGTGTTGTGTTTGATAGATTACACAAGAAACACGCGGGTCAGGTAAATGAGTGTGATAGAGGTCCCTACCAGCTACGGCCTTGCCGTACTGACAGGAAAACTGATGATGTCGGGGAAACAGTGGGTGAGATGACAGAAAGGAACGTTACAACCTAATTACAATATATACTCCACAGGTCTAAATGACAAAACGGAGAGAGAACAACACAAATTGTACAATGTTATACGACCTGAAACCTATCTATAAAGGTGTGACGGAAAACACAAAAAAACAGAAACAGAATGAAATAGAAAGATGATAATGTCTAAAGTTTATAGAAATAATTAAAATAAATAGTTTTTTCTACTGCAGTGCAGCATTATGTAACCTTTAAAATATTATGATTTTTTATGAAGAAAATTTTGAAAATGAAGTGGACAGGAGCAGAGAATTGGAGAGAGAAAAACAGGTTGGAACATGTGTTAGCTGACCAGTGGGAAAATAATGAGATTTCCAATGGTTGAAGTGACCAATAACTTAGAACAAATGACCAATGGAATTGCAATTCGGACAGTATAAGTTAGGGGTTAGATTGTGTGGACAGTTGCCAGGCTACATGCACTGACCACTGAAGACGATTATAGCCACTAAATAGATGAAAAGTCTGTCTATGATCCCCTGTCAGCAGAGACCAGCAAATACCAGCTTAGTCTAGCTAGATCTATAGGTTGAGTAAGCCGACCGTTTACACAGAACACTTTCCACTGTACTTCTCAACTCTCAGACAGGTTTTATTGAGGCAGCCATTTTCATTGTCTAACAGTTGGACCATTCATACATGCTATCTGGTAATATATATTAATTCCCCTTGATATTTAGGTGTAACCATGGTTATCCTGGAGAGAGATCTGACCAACTCAGCATGGCTTTTGTTTCCATGACAATAAATCGACAAGACAATATTGAAATGGAGTTTCTTTTTTTTTTTTTGGCTTGCAAGTATTCCCCTGCTCCGTCTCATTATTATTGATAAGCCACTTGTCCTAACAGGCATCATCCGAGGAAATATGACGTCCTATTAACGTCAGCCACAGAACAATTGACTGATGCATGACCAATGATATTGCAGTAGTATATTTATCCTATAGTCAATTTCCTCTGAAGATCTGATGTTTGTCCACAATTAAATGGCTGGCTTTTCCTAGAATCTACTTGGTCGGATGACACTGATCAATAGTATAGCCGAACTAGTTATAGCAACTCATGTTTACGATTGGTCAATTTGTGTTTATCAAATCCTTGATAATAATAACAGTTTTTTTCCTAGAACAAATCAATGACCTTTTGTAAGTTTATGATTGGTCAATTTGTGTTGATAAAATCCTTGATAATGATGAGAGTTTTTTTCCTGGAACAAATCGGTGACCTTTCTAAGTTTATGATTGGTCAACTTGTGTTGATAAATTCCTTGATAATGATAGGAGTTTATTTCCAAGAACAAATCGGTGACCTTTGTACCCTTGACATGACCTGGTTTGACTTCTACCATATCTAACGAAGATGTAAACAGAATTTTGCTATCATAATGGACAATTTTGAACACACAGGTGTCTTTCAAAAGTTTGCATGTTTGTAAATCTGAAGTATTTGAGCCTCTATTTTAAATCAAGTTCTCAGGAAGTAAGAGCGCAAAAATATGTGGGTTCGCCATTCAATACTTAATCGGGGAGAGTTTGAAGGACTTATCAAGTACCTGTTAGCCAAACTCAGACACAACATCCACATAATGGCTGTATCAGGGGGAAAACAGCACAGCCCACTCTTCAATCTACACAAAACAAAATCCTTCCTTTTCACACCATCTTAAAGGAAATCGTTGAATCCACACCATGTGTGGTCTGGGCCGAGTCAAAACCTCGTCAAGGACTCAGTGAAATGACCTTGAACTTAGCATTAATGAAATTCGTAACCTTAGTAATTATTAATACTAATCAACAGGATTTCTTCAGAGAGAGATTTCCTTGACATTTTAGAATAACTATTTTCTTTGAGCTCTTTTTATGACATTCTAGTATGTTTTTTTTTGTACATACTTACATCAACACAGTCCTCGAGTTTTAAACTTCTTTCCATAAATAATACAACTTTCTGACTTTTGAACTTCATTTTCTTTCTATTATTTACTCATGAGTTTCAATTTTTCGGTAGAACATGTTGACACAAAATTGTATTTCTAACTTTGCCTAGAATTCTTTCTACAATTAAAATTGAGTATGATTTCTTTTGCACTTTAAAAGAATCCTTAGAGATAAAGTAACATGGAATTATTTTGTATAATTTCTCGTTAGTGATTGTGACATTCTGGATGCGATATTCTTGAGTGTAGAAATAAAATCCCTCTATCTCTCCTATTGCAATTATCTTACAACTAAAAGTCTGTCCACAATGCGTTTTAAAACATGTGGTCTATTTAACTCATTTACCCCTGAAATTTCATAATGCACTATTCCGACCTTTGAATTGGAAGAGTTCAAATGTATCTTCAGGGGTGAATGCGGTAAAGCTTGATGTATATTGCTCATATTTCTCATCTTTTGCCAGAAACTCAATTTTATCCTTACCTAGAAACAGCCTATTGGATGTGGATCGATAGCTACGGGATTTGATGTACGAATTTGGCATTTAGACAAAAACATATAAGAAGGATAGGAAATCACCCTTCTGTCACTGCTAAACACATGAGGTACTTATATAGGACAAATGTCTTCCAAATGTTGTTTGTACCCGAGCCATAACTTCCTGGTATCAACAAATGGAAGCTCTAAAATTGAGCCAAGAGTCTGGAATCAATATTGCTTCTCACCTGCCTCCATTCAGATGTGAATTCCTGGGCAGTGTCGTTCTAAATTTGGCCAGCCTTTGTGCCACATTTAGAAAGATAATAAATCTCACCAGGTTTTATTTGTCCCAATTAAATGGATGAAATTGTCTATGTTCAAATTACGTATAGCTGATTTATAACGACAAAAGAGAATAATACTTGCAATAGTTTATAAATTTGTGAGAAAATGTTGTTTAATGGGTACGCTTTACAGGGATTTTAGTCCCACCAGACTTGGAAGATGTGCAATCAGGACAATTGTAAGAGACCTATTGTACGATCACATGTCAGCTCTCTACCTAATAAAACTAATTTCAACTTCAATCAGTGGTTTTATGGTGCGGCTTTGGAGCGCTACTTGTTGCGGAGGACAAATTGATTGGGAGACTGGTGTAGTCCTTGCTTTAATGGATCATGTACTTATGCTGTATTACAACTCAATTGGGTGTTTAGATTGGAGCACGAAACACTATTGTACGTTCAATGACAACTCTAGTGGCGGCCATGTTGTATTCACCTCACCAAGGCTTCTCAATGTGGAGATCACCATGACCAAGATTCATGCTAACATACCGCCACCCTAGGGAACCCAGAACTATCGAAATGCTACAAGTAGCAGATAAGTCTCCAGCAAAATAAAAACTCTTTAGGGAAGCATTTCTGCTGAGATTCAAAGAAAAAAACCTTTATCCCCATGTAAGCTTCACCATGACCAAAATTCATGCTAACATACCGCCACCCTAGGGGAACAGAACTATCAAAATGCTACAAGTAGCAGATCAGTCTCAAGAAAAAAACACCACTGTTTTTCGGAAGCATTTCTGCTGAGATTCAAAGAAAAAATACTTTATCCCCATGTAAGCTTCACCATGACCAAGATTCATGCTAACATGGCACCACCCAAGAGCATAAAGAACTATCAAAATGCTCCAAGCCTGCGGAAAAACGATTGTTTTTTTTTGTAAGTATTTTGTGTGACGAGATTCAAAGGCAAAAATACTTTTAACAAAATCTGAGCCTACATGACAAATAATAAGACAAAAACAGATCTGGTTATAGAGTCATCGATTTCCTGTGTTTCCCTTGCAAAATATTTCGCGCTAATTTGCATCTGAGCCATTTGAGATACGTTTGAATTCTCTGCTCCATGTTCAAGCACTATAAATAAAAGGTTTTCAATGTTTGATGCTTAGTCTCCATTGATCCACCTCAAATTCCTATTAAAGTCATTCTACAAAACATACCGTAGCTTATGGCTTTTTTCAAATACCGTGATTGTTAGACATCTGATTTTAAACTACATTTACTGACATCGCCAAAGAGGTATTTACTTTCAATTCATTCTCTCCTTCAGTCAAATCATATTTGATGTAATTTTTAACTGGCAATCTTTTTTTTTTTTTTTTTAGTTATCAAATAACCTTTATTTTAAAACCAGGGAACATACCATTTCTCTTACAAGGTCGTGATCATGAATGCATGCAAGAAGAATAGGTTAAACGCCTCAGGGTCTGGGCCTGCGGACCATGTTATATATTAAGTCAAGCTTGAACTAATGCATCAATACTATTTAGACCAAAATAGATTTGTTTTTAAGAAGAATTGGTTGTCTTTCTGTTCACATGCAAAACACTGTATAAGACAATTAAAGGGTAGTCTCCCTTTGGAGGTGAAGCAAGGAAGAGGCGTGGGAATGTGTTCTGTTTACTGACAAGCGAGACATGTGTATAAAATGACTTACTTCTGTAATACTTACTTTGGCCATCTGAACTTGCATATTTTGTGCCTGAAGGTTTTTCAGAGCCACTGCGGCATCCTGGGGGTTCTCAAAATCAACGAATCCATACCCTGCAAACATACACACAGTCAGTGTAAACATTTAAAAGTCAATATTGGTAATTCAAAGTAGATAGTGTAACCATTTAAAGACATAAACCCAGCCAGGAAAATATCCCTTCAACGTTTCTTTTATCCCTTGTTTGATTTGTGCAAAATTTGATTTTGTTTTTGAACAACTTGATTTAAATTAACAATGAGCACACTGGCCTCGTATGACCTTGTAATTGTCCGAACAAGTTATAAAATGTGAAGTTAAATTGTCGTTGAGGATTTAAAAGTGTTTCACACCGTGAACCGATAAACCAATATTGGTAAAGTGAAGGTGACAGACACTAGTGGTAGGGACAATATTTGAACAACAAGTCTTGATCAGAACTGCTTAGCCTGAACCAAATCAGAACAAGTCTGGATTAAAATTAGGCCTGATAACAGCATCCGATACCTTAGTAAGTGATTTTAAATCTTTCTACCTGTTAAAACTACTATGTGTGTAAATTTGTTCTCAACTTTTATTTGTACAATTTTTTATTCGACAATGGAGGCATTAATATAGCAGAAATCGGAAATTGGAACCAGCCCGGATCACAATTACATACAAAAACCTTGTGATTTTGGGGTTCTATTTCTGAATGCTTAAATATAGAATCTTGCAGCAGCTTATGTTTTGATAAATCAATAAAATTATTTCAGGTTTAAAGAGTGAAATTGTGTACCAGAAATACAAGTAGAAACTGTGAGGAAAGTAAGATGTCATGTCCAGTATACTTAAAAGTGAAACCATTTTATTCAGGCCACATTCGTTTATTGTGATTCAAACCGTTGAACTGGTTGGACCAAAGTTGTACCGGTTGGACCAAAGTTGTACCGGTTGGACCAAAGTTGTACCGGGTTGACCAAAGTTGAACCAGTTGGATCAAAGTTGTACCGGTTGGACCAAAGCTGTACCGGTTGGACCAAAGTTGCACCGGTTGGACCAAAGTTGTACCAGTTTGAGCAAAGTTGTACCGGTTGGACCCAAGTTGTACCGGTTGGACCAAAGCTGTACCGGTTGGACCAAAGTTGTGCCGGTTTGACCAAAGTTGAACCTGTTGGACCAAAGTTGTACCGGTTGGACCCAAGTTGTACCGGTTGGACCAAAGTTGTGCCGGTTGGACCAAAGTTGTACCAGTTTGAGCAAAGTTGTACCGGTTGGACCCAAGTTGTACCGGTTGGACCAAAGTTGAACCAGTTGGACCAAAGTTGTTCGTTTATGAAATAAGGTCTAAACTAGAAGTCTGATGCTGCTTTCAGGCTAGCCTTGACAAAGTCTTGCAAGAAGACCTGTATAAACATTTGAAGGTCCGCCAGGATTTATACCCGAAAATGTGACATTTGAAAACTGACAAACTAGTCGAACCGGATATAAGAAAAGGGCCCTAACCAAGATTCTGGCATTATAAGGTGGTCTGGCAATATATCGAGGGAGATCTATTATGGAATAGTTAAAGAAGAAGGAAAATTTTAAGACACCAGCAATAAGTGAGATGGCCTAAAAAACAAGAGGCTTTATATTGAGGTTATATTGTATGGGAGAGTTTAACATCGCTATCATCATTATCATCAAAACACAGAATAATGTCAGAGTTTTACTTCAATTAACAGCAGAGACAGACTGATGCAACCTAATGCTCAAATTCCCGTCTTAATGTAGAACTCGATTAGCGAGAGGAGACAAACTGATTAGTTGTGACATGGAGACTGTATACAGTGCGCTGACCCACGATAACATATACATTTTACTATTCACTTTTCTTTGAAACCAATTGAATCATGACCTACTGTGAAATAGCACGAAATTTTTTGATTTAGTAGTTTTGATATCCATGTAATAGTGTATATACATAGTCCTCTGAAAGATGTTTACACATTTGTAGCTCCATCCTTTTATCAACGGCGTTCATACATTCGTAATGGTCTGATAATGACAAATATACTTTTTTGCTTGCTTTCATAAACTTCAGACTTCTTGATAAGAACTGTTTGATATCAATATTTTGTGATAGGTTGAAAGTCTGGTATTTTGGAATGAGGTATGCGTAGATGAAGAGTTCGTTCGTCTGATGTTCAATGAGTTCTAGATTCGATCGGATGCCTGTGATATGAGCCATCATGCTCCGTCAGACGGCCACAGTAGGTGTGTCAACTATTCCAGTCACAAAGTCTATCCATTCTAATCGAGGGAAGAATCTCGAAACTTGAAAAGAGAAGTCTAGAGAGAGGTACAATTATCTATATGTGAGCCCTGCACACTGTTTGTCATTGGACATTTTCTGGACTGGAAAGTCAATTAACTTTGAACACCGTGGTTGTTTGATGTTCCTGAAGTGCTTTTTTCACTTTTTATTTTGTGTGTGTGTGATGGATCTAAAGCTGATGTAAGGATCGAGTCCTCTGGTAGATCAGTTGCGAGTATAGAAATCTCAAACGAGGAAACTGTCTTACCCTAACTGTTTATCTTCAGCTCTCATTTAAAACCTCAACTATACCCCGATTAATAGTCACATGACAGTCATATGAACTTAAATTAAACCACAATAAAATAGCAAGCAAGCTGAATTGGCTCATTCATCCCAGACATTTCATAATGAACTATTCCAACCATTGAATTTGAAGAGTTCAAATGTGTCTTCAGGGGTGAATGAGTTAAGTTTCCAGTTGATAGATGATATCAAGCTAGACCAAAGGTCAACTGGATGGAGACACACTCCTTGTCCAATAACTGTGACAACTGTGAAAGCATTTGTCCAATCAGCTTTGTAATTTGCAGGAGATAATGAAAAGCACCTGATGACCCCTGTGTGACTTCAGATTGATCTATTTATAGACAGCAGCAGATTTGAGATTTGATGGCTTTTAATTGTCATCTGTTTGGAATGAAAACAAACTATTTCTGTGCCTACGAAAGGAGCATGATTACAAGTTCTTTGCCCTCTTATACCTTCCCAAATCTTACTTTTATTGCTTTTTCCTAAATTGTTGTCGAAATGGAGGATACGATGGTGTCATTAAGTGAATCCTTCAGAAAAGAAAGAATAATGTGGACATTTGCATTGTGTAATATTACCGACTGCAAATGGGATGAATACATAAGAAAGTGTTCAATTCCTTAATATGTCCCTCATGTTGGCGGTAGGAGGGGGGAACCAGATGTCATTACAACATAGCTGTCATATCTGCACATGAGGGGGGTTAATGTTCCAATTAAAAAGTCATTGATGGTGGCAAGGGTTTGTCTGGCTAACTATACCTGCATTCTATCTGTCTTCGTAACAGAAAAACGTTGTCATTTGTCAGGACGCCAGGCGTTAACGACAAAGCATACCTTATCTATGGGAGGAATATGGGGCTGTAATTAGCGTTCCCCGAGCTTCCAGATTTTTACACGTATCCCTACTCTACTTGATAATGAGACATGTATACCATCAACACCTCGTGTGGTGCGTATGTAATAGTGACAACTCTGATGTAGAAATACTGCATCTTATCATGTATTTCTCAGCATATTAAGTGTAGCTGTGAGAAAATTTGGTCACAACTGCATGTGATCTAAGTAACAATCACCGAAAATCTGTTGTAAGTGTTCCGATTGCAATGTGTACCTTCCGAAACTTGTACTCGTAACTAAGGACCACTGATTAAAACTGGCAAGGCAGTTACGTAACGCTACATTAGTCTCGGGTAATTTTGCAGCAGAAAGGTAATTTTACTTTCAATTATGAAGAACAATTTGGTGCAGTCTCCAAAAATACCACAATACTAATTAGAGAATTTACAATTAGCTTTCCCTCCGAGATACACCGCTCCCCTGTGAGGTAACCCATTGTTCTCGCTATTTGTAGACATCTTCTGTATGCTGTAGAAACCTTACCTTTGCATTTGTTTGTAGTTTGGTCCATTATGGCTTTGGTGGAAACAATCTTGCCATATCTGTAAAGACATAAAGATAAAATAACATTAACAACAGGTCTTCCTTCAATATCTTTAAAATTTCTACGAAGTATTTTTACTCTCCAAAAATAAAAATAAAACTCTGCAACAGTAACTCTTCATTAAGAAACAGTTTTACCTTTCTAATGTATCATTAACCGAGTCATATTTTTACGAGCGCAGATGACTAC
This sequence comes from Mizuhopecten yessoensis, assembly GCF_002113885.1. Classification (NCBI taxonomy): domain Eukaryota; kingdom Metazoa; phylum Mollusca; class Bivalvia; order Pectinida; family Pectinidae; genus Mizuhopecten; species Mizuhopecten yessoensis. Next base: position 850,766 of record NW_018408820.1, on the reverse strand, counting down.
TGGAATTTAAACTTTTGAAAACATAACTAAAGCTATTGTCTTGAACACCCGTTTTCTTAAACCGTTCATCCCTAAAGTCCCATTTTTTACCAAATCAAAGACTGGCCAAGTCCAGTTTAGATATATGTAGGGGTGAATGTGTTCTTATACGAATCATTTTTTTTTCATTCTTAATTAAAGTCAAAGTTGGTTTATTTTCCTAATATAAAACCTGACATTTTGATTAGCAACACATATTTAAATACACACTGGTTTACCCCAGCGTTAATCAGAATATTGTTTCTATTTTTGAGTTTGAAGTTTTTATATATAGGAATGAGATTTAAGCAATATGGCGACAAAAATAGTACTGAGCTTTTCCCCAAAATTAATGCGAGGAAAGGCATGTGCTAAATTTAATCCATTAAAAAGCTTCTAAATCAGTCAAAGCCAGCTCTATAAAAAACTAACTACACCCCAACCTAATTCAATACTGGAAACTTCAGTGCACGAAGAAGAGATATATGCATACCATGTATTCACAAGCTTGCATGAACAACTGGCAATTTGGTGGTATTTAATGGCGCGGATTACTGGTTGGAGGGATTTTATGCCGAATGCAATACACGAATGCAATACACGTGGCTTGGAGGCTGGATGGTAGGATTGCATCGTAAGTCAGACTTAAATCTGACATTTATGACGAGGAAACAGGTGACTACTCTCAGTCAGTTTTCTTTACATCACAATAAAAACACAATATTAAACTCGGCTTAGAAAACAGCTAGATCAATGCTCAACACCTAGGCACGGTGGACCGAGGGTAACAGTGATGAAACGTTAAAACCCTGCTGTGGAATCAAACCATCATTTCTTGAGTTTTAAGATCATGAAAGCAGTAAGTGTTAAACTCATTCATCCCTGAAATTTCATAATGAACTATTCCAACCTTTGATTTGGAAGAGTTCAAATGTGTTTTCAAGGGTGAATGAGTTAAAGACATTATTTTCTATTGCAACTTTTTTTGGCTGCCCAACTGTTGAAGTTAATTTGTTTACAATGGATAGATGATTGTTTTATAATCATTATAAAAGTCTCACTTTAAAATCTCTGATCTGGGTCTCTTAACCTCTTTGCAACATGCCATTAGTCAGTGTTACAGAAATTCATAATTGTAAAGTTTATGTCATGATCAATAAAACCACGGTATCTCCAACTAAGGAAGACATTTATTTGCTGCACAGGAAGTTGTTTTATCAGTGTCTATAAACACATCTTTTAATCTTGACAGGTGAATCTTTTTCCTCTAGTTATCTCACCCTGATAACAACCAAACAACAATTTAATCTGGGTGATTAAAACGTTTTTTTCTACATTCACAATTTAGGTAATGGTTAAGAATGACAGGAAATCATAAACATCAAGGCCAGTAATATAGGACTTTAAAAAATCTTTTGGTTAATTTTTTTTATATCATGTACTGATATTTTGGGAAACAAATTGACATAAAAGAGATGGTTTATTGCAAAATCTGAAAAAAATATGTTTGTGCAAATCCTTTATCTATTGAAATTAATGTAAATGAAATTCTGTTGATGTGTTAGTTATAAGTCTGACGGGTAACAGAAGGCTGCGTGCCAACAGAACTGTTATAAGATATGATTAACTATCCACCTAATCAATGGTGGTTGGCAATAGCTTGTAATCTGTAGTTCCAGGTTGTAGAGTCAATTCATTTTTACACAATGAAACTGTGTAAGATAAATGTAATCATTACAAACTGATAAGTGAAATCAATGTTATCCAGGTTGGCAGATGATGAAGAAACCGAATGGATTGCCGATTGTTTCCCCGAGCTCATACCAATCAAGGCGCGGAAACATCAATCTAATACTCTCCTGGTGGAGTTGAACAAGGAACGTGTATTCACTATTACATAGATTTTATAAATGGTCATGACAACTTATGCATTGCCGCAGATCCTGTCTTCCCGTACACGAACGATACGAGCTGTTACTCTGTTCCAATAAGTAGACGAATCTATCGTAACTATTAAGTCTGTGTCCTGGTGTCGTTGCTCCAGATTTGACCTCTCTCCTCTGGCCGGACTAAAACAGGCCGCATGTCATTGTCTGTCATCAAACATAATCTAATCATGGTCCGACACAGTCAGTGATACAGACATGCTGGTAACACACGAGGCCTTTATTTATATAATTATTTCAGCTTCAAAATTGATTTGTTAAACGTTCCAAATATTTTGCTTCCACAAGTTTTTATTCTGATCTTTCAGCAACGAGAACCATCATATAGACATACCTGACAATTGTCACGTTCAGAATATTGACAATCTGGGTACGATCCTTAACAACCAAAAAATGCCCCTCAAAGCTTCTCTCAAAATAATCTTCAGGTGTAAATTCAAACTATGTCACCTGACCCCACCCCAGGTAAGATAGCAGCGTAGGTGTGTTTCTAATGAGATACAGGTATGTACATAGTTCTGATTCCAAACGTCCCTCACATAACTTTTATCTCCTGAACAGTTAACCGTTTAGAATTCATGTCATCAAATAATTACCATCATCCTCAATCTGCATGTGGTAATGGGAGCCCCACCCAAGCTAGCCAAACTTAAAGAATTTTATGTTTTACTGGTACAGTAAATCCTCCTTATACTATTATTAAACCTTGCAAATGTTTGCCTTACAATTGAGGATTCTGATAGTTCATCTAGGAAGATTTATAAAGGAACTGTAAGGATAAACAGAAATTTACATCGTGATGTATGATTGTAGTAGCTGTGGTGGCAGGGTTAGCCATAGTGGCAATGGTGGCCATAGTGGCGATGGTGGCAATGGTGGCCATAGTGGCAATGGTGGCAAACATGGCCATAGTGGCAATGGTGGCAATGGTGGCCATAGTGGCAAACATGGCAATGGTGGCCATAGTGGCAATGGTGGCAATGGTGGCCATAGTGGCCATAGTGGCAAACATGGCAATGGTGGCAAACATGGCAATGGTGGCCATAGTGGCAATGGTGGCAAACATGGCAATGGTGGCAATGGTGGCCAGTGGCAATGGTGGCTATATTGGCAATGGTGGCAATGGTGGCCATGGTGGCAATGGTGGCCCATAATGCAATGGTGGCCATAGTGGCAATGGTGGCAATGGTGGCAATGGTGGCCATAGAGGCAATGGTGGCAATGGTGGCCATAGTGGCAATGGTGGCCATAGTGGCGATGGTGGCCATAGTGGCAATGGTGGCAATGGTGGCAATGGTGGCCATAGTGGCAATGGTGGCAATGGTGGCCATAGTGGCAATGGTGGCACACATGGCAATGGTGGCCATAGTGGCAATGTCAAATAAAACAATAATGCTTATGTTTTCACTATATTTAGAAAAATATAAATTCAAAAGCAGATAAATGTCGTACAAATATCAACCTGTGTCAGTGCAGTATTCAGTTACGTCAATCAATGGAGTGTGTATGTGTACCCAAATAAATATACAGTGGAAAAATACCCATTGGGTAATCACCACTGGCAGACTTTTTAATTAAAACGATATTCTCCATATAGTTCACAACACAAAGCCAGCAATTATGTCAAGCTTGCAAATATTTTCAATTAGAATACAAAATGTGCTTTCAATTTAAAAACCCCACTAAAATGTCATTCTACTAAATCATCAATCATGCCTTTTAATTTCTCAACTGTTGCATGTTGTTTAAGACTAGTGTCTCTGTGCACTGAATGTCAACATGTAATCAGGCAGGGCTCGACCCCTTTACCAGCGGATAGATTAGTCCTATCTGACAGAATACTGGGTCCAATTCTGATATTGGGGGGAGAGGGTAGTTATATTTGCCAATCTGAATTATCGCATCAAATGCCACGGGGTGGATAAGTGAATTGTACTTGGTCGCTCCGTGTCGGTCTCCGTGAGGAACAATGGCCACCATTATGTAACGTAATCAACTGTGCCTGCTATCGTGAACGAGAAGAAAGCACTAGAAATGCCAGTACAGAACGGATCATGTATCATAATGCACTAGTTTACTCTCAGGCAAAAGCTAGGATACCTTGAAACAAAGTCTGTTGGCTATTCCATGAAAATAAAGCAAATTTGGATTGTACAGCTCATAGGAATAGTTTCATTTTGATTGAAAATGCCGTACATGCATATTCCACATAATTTTTGACATCCTCTCATCTCTCCCTTGACCTTTGACATCCTCTTAACTCCCCTTTGACCTCTTAACACCTTCCCCTTTTATATCTTTCTACCTCTACCTTGACATTTGACATCTTTCCATCTCGCCATTGATCTTTGATATCATCCCACCTCCCAGTTAATCTTTGATGTCCTTTCAATTCACCGTTGACCTTTGACATCCTTCCACATCCCCATTGACCTTTGACATCCTTCCACATTCCTGTTGACCTTTGACATCCTCCCATCTTCCCATCTCATCTTCTACCTTTGACATTTGTCTTGTCATCAGTTCTATTAAATTGCTTTTGTCCTTGGAGACAAATTTTATTGACCCCCAAAAAAGGACAGAGTACAGAGGCTGCATGGACTTGTGTCATCTCCTCTGTCCAGGCTCGAGGCCGGTCAGTGTAACAGATGCCATCATTTAGTCTGGAGGTCAAACTCCTATATGATGTCTTGCCACCTCTTGAGGGACATATACAAAAAAAAAATTGACATCCCCACACTTAATAAAATTCCTTCAATTCACAAGGAATGTATGTCTCCCTAACTTGGACATTTGAGAGGAAGACATTCATTGTGTGAAATATTATCCAGCATGTAACAAGAGCCATACTCGGACCAATTGACAAGCATGTGGTATTCCATCGATAAAACAGGGTGTAATGATGATCATATTCCCCCAGATAAAACGGGGTGTAATGATGATCGAGTGTCATGGAAAAAGTGTCTTTTCTTTGGTCTGGGACGAACTTGATACTGGATGGAGCCATAACTATCATGCACACTGATTATACATCATTTCTGCCTCACAAGGCCTGCCTTGTCTCTCACACTGGAGCAAGTGACAGTGATACATATAGACTGTATACAATGCCAAAAGGGTCCAAGTAAAACACTTCATACAATATCCATAAACATGACAGAACAGGATTTTTACTCACAATTGAAATTCAGTAAAGAGGGTTTATAAAAGACTTTGCGTAATACGAAACGAAGAGTTATTAACCTGGACTATCTATCCAATTAGCCCTTTCTGTCATTGTTACTAGAGAATGGTGTTTACCTTTACCTTTACTGGGGAGATGCATTACATTTCTGTAGTTGTTATAAGGTCATTCAGACACTTATTATGTGTGAACTTGTCGTTAAATAACAATTCAATTTTTTTAATTCACAGTGTGTCTCGACTTTCACCGATACGTCCCCTGTCTTTCTTCTTATCTGGCATTTCTATTGATAGTAAAGCGACGCACTCAATTTTTAATTTATTTTAAAAATGGACAAGAAAGAACGTGAATGGATTCCAATTTCCTATGACTTCATATGACAAGCCTTTTCTGACAGTTCAGGATATGATGTGAAATATCTTTTTAACATTTACACCCTTCCCATTCTTGCTTAGCATATATAACGACCATATTTGGAAGGGCTTAGAAGCCATATTTTATTTAACCAGTAAGAATTCAGGCGTGTCTTATTTAGGACCCACAGGTAACGTACGGGGGATGAGGAAGATGAGTCAGTGATGGGTGATGTTTATCGTGGTGGTGAGGGCTCCGGCAAACCTGTATCCTTAATGACACCTCCGCAGTTTGGGTGGTGTTATATGTGTAGACTGGCTATACCTCTGACAATTAAACCTGTATCTTTTGTGACACCTCCTACGTTTGGGTGGTGTTAAATTTGTTCTCTATACCGATAACAAACCTGTTTTTCTTAATGACACCTCCGCAGTTTGGGCGGTGTAAAGTGTGTAGGCTATACCTTGGACAAACCTGTATCCTTTGTGACACCTCCCGTAACCTATTTTATCTAATCTGACCTGGCTTCACAAGAACTCTGCCAATGACTCATTTTAAAAAAAAATGATTTATTGCCAAGTGTTTATGATCCGGACAAGCGATACGTTACCTGAGGCCATTAACTTATCACTGTCAGAGCAGTGTTAGGGTCAGTATGAGGGGGAGGGAGTGTGTGGACCCAGGGAGTAGGTGAGGGGGTGTGTGGTCCATCACCCCAGGCAGGTCAGTGTTAGAGGCAGTATGTGAGGGAGGAAAGCAAAGCAATGCAAGGGGAAAGCTGAGGCTTCAAACAGATAATAGAAACAGAGGCGAGATTGAGGACCTGAAAATTAGGACAACAACCTTGAGCCAGAAGTACACTATATTTATACCAAATACACTAAAAATCCCCTCTTGATGTGGACACTGATTTGGATTGCGATATGGCTGGAGACAGGCTATCTTCCCATCCAGTATTGTTTTGGACAATTTTATGTAAATGACACAATTATGCTATTTGGCTGTCTGGATGAAAGTGAAATGGTTGTCATAACAACAGGAAATGGCAGGCAGCGTCTGACAATTCCAGCATCCTGGGACAGTTTGGACATTGGTTAATCTGTCACAATTAGTACTTGAGTGTCATCTTGTTGCCATGGTCACGACAGGAAGTGGCCACAACCGTCATGGCAACCATCCCTATCGCCTGCCATCATATTCATTGTTCAACAAGTTGTGAAAATTGATTTGACAAACGTTGTTAATGTGTTTTTTTTTGCAATCAAGGGTAATAAAGAGATTTATTGACTTTTCCTTAGATGACTACATTTATCCCAATAATCAACCTTGTCTCCAAATGACAACAAAGCATGTATAATAAAGCGATTTTAGCGAATTGTGATTTATATCTTGATAGCAAAATTTCCAAAACATTTTCGCGTATAAAATGATTTGTATGTATTTTCAACTTAATGTTTTTTCTCTGCTGTAAGAGAGGTAAGGATTTCCAGTAAAACCCCTGGCGCCAGAGGTTTGTAGTCATTCACAGTTAAAATTGATTTCCACTTAGCTTATCTTGTGAGCAAGAGAGCTAAAAATATTCAGAAATAATTGTGTTGTAGTATTTTTTGGGCTCTTTTTCCATGCGTGAAAACAGCTCAGACAGGCAAAAAATCTCTTTACAATCCTCAATCACTCTACGACAAAAAATGCAATTCTTGATGAACTGTTGTTTTAGAGGTGAACATAATACACAGGTCCAAACGGTTTTATCAAATATATACAGGTGTTGTTTATATAGACCCAGACCTTCAGAGTATCCAATCTCAGCTAAGACTGTTATCAAACACGCCAACAATTAAAAGGACTAAATTTGCTTTCTTCATTCTTGGTAAATTACAACCTTACCATTTCCCTTACAGCTGGCATCCTAAATCAGACGGAGTCTGACAATCAGAGAAACAACCCACTTGGTTTTTAGATCAATACAAGATACATTGTGAGGAAGATTTATACTTGAAGCACTCGAGAGAATCAGATCTATGTACAAACACTCAGCTGATAAGATGAGTGTGGGGATCGAGGTTTGTGTCATTTTTTTTGGCAGAAAATTGAATGAATGGCTGGCGCCATCCTCTTAAACAGTTCATTGTACATGAAGCCAGCAACACAGATGAATGTATACATTGGAAGAAAAAAAATTATCAGTAGCAATTTAAGATTTTAAATATTTTCTGGTAAATTGTATTTATGTTAAATTTTCAAACATATTGCTAACCTTAATTATCAGTATATTATTCCATTGCAAGCATACAAAGAACAAGATTAAAGATATAAATATTTTGGAACAATGAATTACTTTAATTTTCAATTTCAATTTCAGTGACCAAATTTATTTTTAATATTGAATGCTCAGTAAAATCGCAAACAGTTCATGTATTGTAAGCTTTCAAACAACTTTGCAAAAAAAATGTTTTTTCACAGGTAGATTCATATTTACTTGCCTAGATAGCCTAGATAAATATCTTCACGAAATATAAAAGAAGACAATCCATACAAAGAAGAAGAATTTGTCAGCAAACACAGACAAAGAGTCCTTTTAAATTAACCCAGCTGCATGTCATTCAGGGGTGATTTTTTTTGCAAAACTGTTCGATAAATATTGAACAACACAAAACAAATTTACACTAGCTTCAAAAAAGACCACAGGAATTTATTGAATTAGGACTGGCAGTTTGAATAATAAACTGGCAGAGAGAAGAAATTGACAGTTAATTTTGTCACTCAATTCATGTATCAATGCGAGTTGGGGCATTTTTTGTACCGACTCGGAGCTGAAATTCATAATAACACACTCTAGCAGGCTGTTATGTTGAAGTACAACACGAATAAACATGAAAAGTAATATATACAAGCAATGTAGAGCTGTGAGTTTCACCTTTAGTTTTAAATTCTATTGATTATATTGAAAATTTGTCTAACAACTCTTTGGAACAACATTGATTCTACTGGACATGAATTATTTAGGCTGGGTTTAATCTATGAAAACGATTTGTTTTATCGATTCAACATTTGAAATGTTTGTAGGCTGTTTCTTGTTTCACAGAGTATTACATATTAAAACATGTTTTATTAATCACCGTTTGTTAACCAACCACATGATAACATTACAGTTATTGCTAACATCGCCATCCATTTCCAAGATGGAGGGCACAAATCAGAGCCACACAGGTTGAATAAATAGCATTTAGTCGTAAGAGATCTAAGGCAATTATTAGTCTCTGGGGGAGGGGGGTCTAGGGAAATAGCAGGACTACTCATGCATCTAATCCCAAAGAATGTAGGGAAAAAGTCCCTTGGGGATCTAGGGAAATAGTCCCTGGGAGATCTAGGGGAATAGTCCTTGGGGAATCTAGGGGAATAGTCCTTGGGAGATCTAGGGAAATAGTCCTTGGGGGGTCTAGGGGAATAGTCCTTGGGGGATCTAGGGGAATAGTCCTTGGGGGATCTAGGGGAATAGTCCTTGGGAGATTTAGGGGAATAGTCCTTGGGAGATCTAGGGGAATAGTCCTTTGGAGATCTAGGGAAAAAGTCGCTGGGATCTAGGGAAATAGTCCCTGGGGATCTAGGAAAATCATATTTGGGAGATCTAGGGAAATAGTCCTTGGGGATCTAGGGAATTAGTCCCTGGGGATCTAGGAAAATAGTATTTGGAAGATCTAGAGAAATAGACATACCACTCATGCACCTAAGTCCCTGGGGGATCTAGGGAAATAGTTTAAACTTCAGTAATAACAGATAATCAAAGCCCGAAATTGACATAATCTACATATCAGTAGACAGATGTACTTTTCTTAGTTCAATAAAACATACTGGCAATAAATCGTTGACATACATATCAATTCAAATAAAAAAAGGACAGGCTATTTCTGGAATGTTTTATTGCCAGAAAACAGTCAGTATGTATAGATTTTTTTTGTACTTTGAATATATATATATATATACACCTTAAGGTATGCCTATTCATTTCTTTCCTTTACTAATATGAAATGAAAACTACAAACCAACAGGGAGTGGGCACACCTGATAATGCCGACATAGGTATATCTATAAATCATTTAAGTCCAAGTATGAATATTTTTCAGGATTATAAACTTGTCTGGAGGGGACAGATCGGTCAACAACCGCTGCCACAGTGGACAGTGGACAGTGGACAGAGCTTTATTACAATGTTTTAGCATGCAGAAAATGTATGCATGATAAATATCACTTAATTTAAAATTCATGACCTCATTGACAAAGATGGGGAATGACTTTTACATTCAACAAATGTCTAAATCATCCGAGGTTATTCACCTAGCACGACAAAGCTTTAGAGATATTGTCCAGGAAAGTTTATCTTCAATCTTCAACCCTATAAAAAAACCTGATAAAACTTACAGATTTCTGAAGAAATATAAATCTTCATTTCCTATCTTATCGTCATCCAAACATTGATAAAACGTGCGGATAACAGACCACGTTTGTATTTTTATCTCCGACGACTTCATCTCCTTGAGACATCCACATGTGGTCAGTGTGTATATTAGACACATTGAAGGAAAACATCCAAGTGATTGAGATTGTAGCCAAAACACCTGAGTGATGGAATGGTAGCCAAACATCCTAGCCACAAAACTGTAGCCAAATGTCTTAGTGTTTGAGATTGATGTCAAACATCTGAGCGACTGAAATTGCAGCCAAACATCCCAATGACTGAGATTGTAGCAAGATCTTAATAAACCTAATACACTAATTTATTATTTATATTCGAAAACAAGAAAGTTTTAATATCTATCTGAAAGACGAAAAGATCATAAATATTTATCAAATCCAACCCCCCCCCCTTTTTTTTTTACTGTAAAAGGAATTGATTTAAAAAACTTTCGGTGTACCATAACGAAACCATTCATTGTCTCCATTAGTTCTGTCAAAGTTTGGCATTATAAAAAGGTTTCGAGACATCAATGAGGTAGACGTATATATATAGGTATTGTTAGATAAAAATGGAAGAGGCGACCTTGAAATATATATTAGGCGACATATGAGAGGGTGTACATGTTATATTGATATTTTGTTATATCTTAATAGCATTGTACGATATTGTATATTGAAGTTATTAAATTGTGTCGTGATATATATCATTGTATGATGTAGTTCATCTGAATTTCACAAACATCAAATATACATGAAATTCATATCATTTCCGCTGTTACAGGAACTTGTTATTCTAATTTAACTGGAGCACTTCCTAACCTGTTTCATCCCTTAAAGGTCCTTGGTTACATAATTAGAAAGCCAGGAAGGAAGTGACAGCTTACTAAAAGGCTGAGGACTTGTAAGTCTGATGCCTAATGGTAACAGCCTCAGACAGGATTGAAATTCAACTTTTAGATGAACATTTATAATTGGTTGCTGTTACCGAGTGTCCTCCCCCTACCCCTTGAACTTGAACCTTGATATACTTTTCGATAAACGTCAAGTTTTGGTGTCATACAGTACAGTAACAGAGTGTAGCATTAATATATATATATTTCATAAATTTTCTTTGTGAGTTTTTTTATTATTACAGTCTTGCATAAGTATTGACAGTCAAACTGTATTTGAAAGCCCATAAAAAGGTCCCTTAACACAGGTTGTCTCTTAATGAAGGTTCTGTTAAAAATAAAATTTCTATAATAGAGAGTTTTTAAAGTAGTATCCTTAACACAGATGGTCTCCTTACAGAGGTGGTCTGTTGAGCAGGTTTGCCTGTAATGGGACTTTATATCATCTCGGACAGAAATAACTAGAAGCTGGATATCTTACATCATTGATAAAGATACCGCCCAGGCCTGTTCTAACATAATTTTAAGGTTTGTTGGGATGCTTAGTCACCGATACAGCAGAGTAGCCTTATAATAAACACCTTTATCATAATGTGTACATATTGGAATACTGCCATGGGACAGAAAGCACAGATACACCTCCAAGTCCCCCTTTATTGTCCCACTCTCAGCTCCTCTATCGTTTCCCTCGCACCTCCTTTACCCTCCCTTTCTGAACTCTTCTATCATCCCCTCACTTGTCCCTGCCTTACCTCTATTTCCCATTCTGACACTCTCTAGCCCTTTATCATCTCCTCACTTGTCCCTACCTTACCTCTTTTTCCCATTCTGACACTCTCTACCCCTTTATCATCTCCTCACTTGTCCCTGCCTTCCCTCTATTTCCCATTCTGACCCTCTTTAACTCTTTATCATCCCCACACTTGTCCCTGCCTTACCTCTATTTACCCTTCTGACACTCTCTAACCCTTTATCATCCCCTCCCTTGTCCCTGCCTTACCTCTATTTACCATTCTGACACTCTCTAACCCTTTATCATCTCCTCACTTGTCCCTGCCTTACCTCTATTTCCCATTCTGACACTCTTTAACTCTTTATCATCCCCTCACTTGTCCCTGCCTTACCTCTATTTCCCATTCTGACACTCTCTAACCCTTTATCATCCCCTCACTTGTCCCTGCCTTACCTCTATTTCCCATTCTGACACTCT
>NW_018408820.1:816569-838470 GCF_002113885.1 Mizuhopecten yessoensis | reverse complement strand
ACCCCCCCCCCCCCCCCCCCCCCCATCACAAAAATCTGCTTAAAATGCAATATACAATTATTTAGATTTATCATTAATGCCCCACAACAAATTTGTTTAAATTACAAATAAATAATTACTTTCTACACAAAAACCACTGACCTACATTCAAAGGTAAATGTCATTTTGTGAATTAGAAGCCTGAGTCTGCATGAGGATGATTAAATACAAAATATGCTTGTTGCACTTTCAGAGTCACATACAAGTTTTTTGCCAGCAGCAAAGAAATCTGACATCAAAATTTGTCAATTGTTTTGGGGTGTGCTTTCCTGTTCAATCACTTTAGACTATCTTTATCACCCAGAAGCAAATTGAATCCCAATGCTATACCTCACAAACTTTTAGTACAAATAATTACTTCACCCACTTAAATCTATTTCTGACTAATGTCTTAACCAAGGCCTAGAGTTTATAAGGTATTTAGATCCATTAGGACCATCATGTCTGTGGTTTTAATTTGTACTGAAGCCTTTTATTGTTTTCCCTTTTGCTTTCTTTTTTCGTCAGTGTTTGACACCGTAGTACCTTAAATGAAACATGATATACCGCTTTTCCTGTTCTCCGAGACAAATCGTTGCAACGTGTGGGTTAAAACGTGTCTCCCGACAGTCCCAAAACAATGTTACATGTTGTTCGAGCGAGCCTCGGCTGTTAAATTACCGACACAACTGATGTAGAAAATCAATTCCGTCACTCGTGTTACGTCCACTCACATCGCCAACTGTTGGTAATGTTTTCGTAATGACAGACATTCGAGAAATTCAAATTTCCTTTCGACTTTTACAGGAAGACTCTGTATACACTTTGACCAGAGATCCAGAACTTCATGGCAGACAGCTGTCACAATGAAAGTCGACATATGGGGGCCCATACTGCACTCCTATGAACAAGGAAGGGCTTTCTGATTGGTCGAAGCATCATTTTGGCCGTTGGTCAATGATTTAATAGGGGATGTTGTTCTACAGTTACTGAAACCCCATCTTCCTAGCAGTACACTTGTACTATCTACAAGGAAGCTCGCCAAAACTCATTGCTTATAAATAGCCAAGAACTTGTCTTGAGGCAATCAAAAAGAATATAACACTAAATCTGTCGCGACTGGCCAAGACCAAATTTTCAAAACAGGGAAAAGGTTTTTACAGGATTAGTTTGTGAACCAGGAGCTGGATACAAACAAGGAAGCATGCATTTCAAGATGACTTTATGCAGGGCCTATATTCTAAAATTGTTCAACCTCATTAGATTTTCTTCTAGTTTTACAGGGCAAAGCTTCCTACACTAGTGCAGAAGAAGAGGACTGATGATGCATACTGATGACAAATGTCAAGGAAGCTGTCTGAAGGGTTAAAAGAGTAATTCCTTACCTCTGACAGAGTTCGACGAGGTCTTCGTCTGTTGTGTTTGGGCTAAGGTGCCGGAGGTATAAGTTGCTGCAGCTCAACAGTTCTTTTTGGTGAGCGGTCAGGCTACTCGTGGTGTTGGGGCTTGCGGACGGCATGCTGCGGGGCGTGTATGTCTGTAACGAGAAAAACAAATGGATCATTAGTAACAGAGCTACTATAAAAATTGATCAATCTAAAGTTGTCAAACTTCAAAACAATTGAATAAATTGTAATTTGTGAAAATCTTAGAGAAATTTAGATCGCAAAGTGCATTACATCTTGATTATGTTACAGCAGTGAAATGAGCAAGGGATATAAGTTTGGGGGAATTGTATCGAAACAGACCCATGCAACTGCCTAGTCAGGGGGAATTACTGCTAGTTACTACAGTATATATATATGCACCAGGTGGCACTACCCCACCAGGGCATCCGTTCTTTTCTTGACGCTGCCCCCGTCAGGAGGGTCTCAAGATCTGTCGATGGAAGCCCCAGTTTTATCTAAATTGGACGCTAAATTTTGCACCAACATTAATTGCATAAAGGTACAGTAACCCTTCCTAAATTGACCTCTGTCTAATATGAATCTCTGTACTGCCTTTGGTATTTGGTCATGGTGTTTGGTCTCCACCCTGTATAATACAGAACCTCTCTACTCTGACAATTAGTGTTGCTCTACTTAATTTTGCTACATAATCCAATTCAAATATTTCTGCAATGTCCGGTTTGAACAGGTAGCATTGTACATGACCAAAAACAAACATTGTGCCAACAAAAATGGTAATAACTTTGGGATGCTAGCTAGATTTGGTGACAGCCTTATTTCACACTATTCAGGTTTAAAGATGTGAATAATTCCTGTAGCGAGACAATTATTTATATCCTACAGCTGCAATTCTTAGGTTATAGTCAAGATAGGAGACAGGTAGACAATATATTAACAGAAAATGGATATTTCTGTGTTGGCCGTAATTTGTGTCTGCATGGTAGATAAGCACAAAATTATGGCCCAAATATAGACTTGTACAGCAATTTAGTGTTAAGAAGCAACAATTTTATTGTCCGACATTTCTATCCATATAATGTCTGAGCTAGAATAGAGACATTCATGTAGGACTGTCACTGTAACTCATTTACCCCTGAAGACACATTTGAACTCTTCCAACTCAAGGGTTGGAGTAGTTCATTATAAGATTTCAGGGGTGAATGAGTTAATGATACTTCAACAATTTTCTAACACTGATAGTACCAGAACTATGCTCTCCGTAAAACCCCCATTAGAACAATGTCCTCATGTCAAAAATACATGTACTATAACAATCTCCTCACGAAAATATTACTGGAACAATCCTCCCATATTTACATATACTCCTTGAAATTTTTCTACGTAAATACACAAACGCATCCAATAAAGCATCGTAATTACTGGTTAATATCCGAACGCTCGGACGCATTCTGTGATCTTGATTTTTAATTAAGCTTATTAGTTCCAGCATAAATTTTCCTGTCACAATCCCCAGAGTAAATTATGACACCTTGGCATGTCACAGGAATTTCTACAGGTAGATTGGTGATCACACCGAAGATATTGAGCCAAAATAATCATAAATCACAAGACTGCCGATCAGTAATTTTAAACAGTAATTTTAAACGTCTCTCCATATATAGCGGACAAATTTATATTATACGATCATCTGTGTGTAAAAAGTCCATTCAAGTCACAGCCAGGTACAGAGATCATGACCTTTTGTCAAATACGGGAATAAATCCACAGGTGAAAAGTGCCATAGTGACGTGACTTACCTTAATGAATGAAATAGACCATCAATCATATACAATAATGTACATATAAACAAATCTAGGTCTGAACTAAGTACATGTATATCGTTATATCCCACCGATGTGTGTCACAGGTAAAAAAGTGAAAGGTCTCGATTAAACTCCGAAGGTGACTAGTATACGACAGTACAGGTGAGAACAGATACACAATCAAACTCATTAGTCCGAGTTCCAATTAATACTCACATTTGGTGCAGAGTTATTCCAATGTTTTTACAAAATGTTTGTTCGGTATTTGAAGTTCTATAGTAACATATCTATATGCCCCCTGTATATGCGACCACCTGACACTTTGCTCAAACTCTCCTGTTGTGGCTTGGTTAATGCCCGTCTGCTCAGTGACACACAAGTGCTGATCCCTATGTACAGTGCGGCATACTTACAACCCATTCAGTAAAAAAAATTGTACAGAAGACAAATTGTAATGAGACACAGTCAGATAGGCGTGATTGTGTTGTATAAGGTCAGTGAAATCAGTGAAGCGCGACTGATCGCTCAATACCTACACAATCACGCCAATTTTAACTCGTATCAATTAGTTTCCGGAAAAACACATCTCTTGTAACCACAGGTATGTTCAAAACCTGTTTTGTACATGAACCAGCCATACCTGTGTACAGGTGAACCCGGTTTGTTACCTTAGCAATGATAATTCTATACACAAAGTGAAGGGTTTTTTCTTCTTTTTCTTCTGCCAGTTAAACATTGATATGACCTTGATTGCAGGTAGGGGGGCGGTTGAGGGGTAGCCATGTATCTGATTCTGATCAGCGACCTCGTGTCACACGTAACTAACTCACAGCCTGATCTTTGCCAATCTAGAATACAAGTCTGGCCGAGACTTTAAAACTCTACACACGTGTAAACCTATAGCATGTCATATCCGAGGATGATGACAACTCACTTATCTTAGACAATAGCATAGGTAAGATATCTATTAATTAAATCTCCGCGAGTTGATTACAGTTGTGCCTTCATTCATAAATTAAGAATGAATTCCGACTATGTGGTCTAGGGTTTAAACTACTATAACTTAGGTAAGTCATACAAAACTGGGTTACTTCAAATCAAAATCAGGAAATACGCGAGTCAAAAAACCAGATTTCGGTCACAACATTTGCCATCAACATCAAATGCAGGTTTTTTTCACATTAGTGAAAAGAGTTTCTTTCAGGATTTGTTTACAATTAATTAACACATCGAAAGTCTTCTATTAACTTGGTTTGGTTTTTTGGTTTTTCAATGTGACCCAGTTTCTGGATTTTGAGTTTTTCAATGTGACCTGGATTTTGGTTTTTGAGTTTTTCAATGTGACCTGGATTTTGGTTTTTGAGTTTGGCAATGTTACCTGGATTTTGGTTTTTGAGTTTGGCAATGTGACCTGGATTTTGGTTTTTGAGTTTGGCAATGTGACCTGATTGTTGGATTTTGAGTTTGGCAATGTGACCTGGATTTTTTATTTGGGAAGTAATGTTGAGGACATTTTCCTCTTTCTTTATTATCTTTGCTGCATCATATCTTCACTGGATTTTCCCTGTCTTTAATTTGGTAAGGTTTTAATGTAATGATGAAAAGGTGATGGCATCATCCTATGTTGACAGACAAACTCAAGATAATCCAGGCAGATGCCATTCTGACAAATGCAATCAAATCTTAATGAGCAGGACAGATGCATACCAGGGGTTTATTTAGGGTTGAAAAGTAGTACATTTGGAACTTGGGACTAATAAATGGTTTATAGGTGGAAGGCTTTATTTAGGGGTCTTAAGACTTCAGGTAGCTGGTTTTAGTATAGGGGGTTACAGTTTGTAGACTTGAGGGTTGGTAGACGTTTTGACTTGAATTACGTGGCAGTAACAATAGACACGATGAGCTAGCTAAGGCATTATAGATATTATTTACAATGTAAACAATCCAAGTGTCAGTGAGAAACATTGGTTACATCATAAAAGTACTCCAACAGAAATACCAGATCTGAATAGAGCTGATCTATACAGACAGGTCGCAGTCATTACAGCCATACAGCTCAAGAGTTCTATAAGAAGCTTTCAAATCTCGAATAATACTGTATATAAAAAACCTAGCATTGACTGGCTCATTGTAAATATCTTGGACTGGCAGGGGCTGTTTGTTATATTGTGTTACCTAAATAAAGAGCCCAATCACACACTGGGTGTGTACATGTCAAACCCAATCATATAACTGGCTGTGTGTGAATCACAAGTAAATTAATACATGTGCAGGATTTAGTCGGGTAACACCCAAATTAATGTACAGTCGGACAGTGTATGCATTATGAATGAGAACAACAGGCTTCAAAATTGAACTTAAAAAAAAAAAATCAGCCAATAAAAATAAATGTGAAAAACCCATTAAGCTTATATTTTCATTTATATTCAAATTCATATTGTAAGATGAAATTGTAATTTCTTTCTAGAATTTATCTTGGTGTAGATAAAAGTGTAGTATGGCTGTAAATCTTCTCCTCTATCATTAAACCCAAACTTGTGGAAATGAAATATATTGTCCCACCATAAACCAAGAGGGGAGGTTTAAAATGACATACATGTTATAACAAATAGAACCGTTAATGTCTGCAATGCTGTCAATGAGAGTTAAACTCCCTACGACCACTCCTCCAAGTGGTATTTGAGGGTTCAGTATGATATTGAAGAGTTCTGAATGGTATTTAAGGGTTCAGTGTGATGTTTAAGGGTTCTGTATGGTATTTAAGGGTTCAGTGTCATGTTTAAGGGTTTTGTATGGTATTTAATGGTCTGGTATAGTACTGAAGGGTCCCTAGTGATATTTGAAGGTTTCAGAATGAGCCCCTAAAACACCACTCCTACAAACTAGTATTACCTACCTACCCACCTTTCTAAATAACCCATCCAATCATGACCCCTTCCTAAAACGTAGCATCCAAATACAACCCAACCTGCTGAAATATAAACCCCTCCAGCTACAGAATGACCCCTCCTGATAAGTTTCTCCCTTCCCCCCACCATGATAACCCCCTCAGTGTCTAACCATTCCCAGTTTACCTCCCCCCCCCCTCCCCATAATATGATCCCATCTTCCAATGTGGCGTCTTAACATCCGTTCCACAGCACAACCCCTCCTAATATGACCCTTCCCTAGTATGACTTTTACTCAAGCATGACCTCTGCTTATACGACTCCTCCCAGAACAGACCCTTTCCTTACAAAACCCCTCCTATCTTACAAAACAAGACTAGTAGTATTGGTGAAATTCTTACCTGTATTATAATGTAGTATATTGTCCAACAAACCTTCAAATTCTCTCCTGGATCGAAAGTGTCCAGTAATTTCCTTTGGCTTGCACAAGTAAATCAAGCTACACACCCAAGCTTTCCCATTTTGTGACTAGTGCCCTTCCTCGGTAATTACAAAATGTTTTATCCTACAGGTAGGTATAAATACTGGTCTCTGATACACCTACGGAAAATAGCTCACCTGAGTAATACAGGTATATTGACAAAAGTCGAATACAGGTATGGAGTGAGCCGGGACCCGGTTATATGCTGTGGCCCGTCAGCTGTGAATCTTTCCATTTATTCGAGAATGAACTTGATTTTTAAATAGCCAAAAGTCATTTATGTAAACTTGGCATTCCACGCTATGCAGTAGTTAAATCTATGTGTTGACCTTTGACCCTTTACACTTGTGCCTTGCGATAGATTTAGGAATGCGATAAGATTTAGGAATGCACAATAACCCTAGGTAATAATAAACAAGATTTACCTAAAATGTACAAGTATATGAAAAAGATATCTATCTCTATGGAATGAATATAAAAGTTGACATGTATCTTGGAGATAGCATTGCACTCAGCCTTGTAAATCTCTAATTTACAAATATTGAGCATCCAAACATTTTGAACATACTCCCAAAAAAGGTAGATTTATTACTGTTAATGTGTAGTTTTTAGACCTTGAAAAATGTATCTAACTTGCATATGTACACCAACATCAAAACAAACAACTCTACAAACAGTACAATGAAACAAAATTAAGCTAAAGAAAAGCTTGAAGACTGGTCTTCATAATGTTATATGGCGAACAGTCTGTGAAAAATAATTCCTGGGTCTCATTAAAAAAAGATACAATACAGAGAGCTATACAAAAATAGATGCATTTCATCAATAACTGATTAACAAAAGTAATCTTGTCAAGCCTTCTATCTAAGAGATAACTCTCTTATAAAACATGTTTTAGGATCTGTATCTACTTTCACTTTCCAGTAACAAAACACTGTGTCAGGTGGAATGTCAGAACTGAACTGAACCATATGATAGTTTGTTTGATATTTTGTGATAAGACATGGTAAGACACTGATGGATTTGATGATAAAGCTGTATTTGTGGGAGTGGACAGAACATATCCCCTACACAATGTGTCTTATTTGACAGGAACTAAAGGAAAGGCAGTCATTTCTCTGGGAGGAAGTGGAGCAAGAGCCCATTCAACAGGAACAGAGGGTAAATACCATGGGAGGGTGTGGCAATATAGTGACTGACAGAGAGATCCTAACAGGCTGGGTGGCTTATGATAGAACAAATATGGATAATAAATGAAATATAATGTATATAGTACAAATCATTTATGATGTATGATGAGTAATCTAAACTCAATCATTGTCATTGTTTTCTTTTTGATGTGTGAATAACTCTCATATGAAATTAACACAGAATCCTCCATTCAAAATGATGAATTGAATTTTTTAGTAAAGTGTTCCAAAGTGATAAATAAAGGTGAAAAGTCCAGAGTACAATACGTAGAGAAATACAAGTACATGTATGTCTGCCTAAATATGATGGATATAAAACATTGTTAACATTTCACCTGATGTAGATTAGTTCACAGTTTTAAATGCCATTTGACATTTGCCTAAACTAAAATCATCAAAACAGCTGGCGTCATTTCAAAATGTTTCTGCTTCCAAACAATGAAAAAAGGACATTTTACTTCCTGCCCCCCCCCGACTGGCCAAGATTAAATATTTCATTGGCGTGTAATTTTATTGGCATTGACAGAGCTAATTTTGGAATATTTCACTTTAATACCAAATTCATTAGAAGTTTTTTGCTCTAGTGAACATCAAATCGATAAAAAAGTTTAAAGTAATCAATTTTACTGAGTTATTCCTGTCAGGCATTTTGTAATTAAATAGATTAAAAAAAGGTGCCATTTGGTGTAGCAAAGGTTGAATTAGTTCGTTTTAACAGGATGACATGAGAGAATTTCAGGAATAGTGAGGGCAAAACAAGATATGAAATTACGCAACACTTCTAATATCTGATGATTTCTCTACAGAATTTCTGAAAAAACAGATTCTGAAGACACATTTGAACTCTTCCAATTCAAAGGTTGGAATAGTTCATTATGAAATTTCAGGGGTGAATGTGTTAAAAGCACTTTTTCATGGTTTGATCTTAATCTGAAATAAGCTCAGAGTCTAGCTCAAGCAGTTGTGGTCAGTCTTCTTGTCCAGTCCAACTCTAGCCACTGACCACTGCTTTCCCGTCTAGACTGACCAGTGTGACTATTACAGCTCTGATCAATGGTGTGAATGACCAGCGCCTGCTGATCGTGAGGTCAGCCAACTGAGAGGTCAAAGAAGATGGATGTAAGGTCAACCAAGGTCACGTTCGGCCAATTAGGAGTCATTTAAGATTGTGTTCTGACAATCTCCACAACAATTAGGCTCTAGGGTTCGGTCAATATACAATGTCACAATAGAAAAATGTGTTTGTTAGCCATTGGGGTACAATTTCGTGTTTTATGTGATTAAATTTTCACTGAATCTTATGAATGTTTGCACAATACATTTTGATGATCTTTTTCTGCAGTTATATCTGTTGCAGTGAACTACGTACTCCTGAAATTATTTACAATACTAAAAAATATAATAAAAAAAAATTTAAAAAAATAAAAATAACATGTTTTGTATATCAATTTCTGACAAAACTATTTTCTGGGATGTATCAAGGAATTTCACCGGTTAATCAGAAAGAAAAGTCACACTTAAAAAACCAGGACAAATTATCGGAACGTACTCAACACGAAGTCACAATCAATTGAGTGTAACTCATTCACCCCTGTAATTTCATAATGGACTATTCCAACCTTTGAATTGGAAGAGTTCAAATGTGTCTTCAGGGGTGAATGAGTTAAACAAATTATTAGAATAGTGACAACCAACCTTGTTTCTGGTTTTTTTTGTAGGCTTATACCTATGGTTTTAATCAAATTGAGATTTACTAGTGAAGTATGTAGAGTGGTGTTATTCCGTACAAGGCCTGGCGCTGACATGCCTTGTTTCTCTCTGTAGCATACTGAACAAGGTCAACACCTGCCAGCGTAGCGTGCCTATGTGCTTTGTTCTATACATCCTAAATGCCTGTGCTATGTTAAATAGCTCTTACGTAAAAATGTCATGCCAAAAAACACTTTTCTACCTCCATTAATGAAAGAGCTCTAACCCCACAAAACAAGCAAATGATCCTTCCCATCTGCCATCATACTCATAATTCTCGCGAAATCCTCGAAACTCTGTAGCGTTAAATCCCCCAAGCCCAAAATATCCGAGTCATTCCGCGACAACTGTCCAGAACATTTTCATTATTTAAAACTGTTGAATAAAAGCCCTGATGTATTGATTTTATCTTTTAATGGTACTGTTGCAGTGGGGCATTTGATCGAAGGAGTTGTGAGCGGAATGATGATGGCGGCCATATTGATGGTATCTAAAGTGTAAAAAGGTACGATATCTATAGCATCATCGCCACTTCTCTCTAACGTGGAGCTCCCACGGGATTATACACATTACCCGTTCAATTTCATACTGGCCCTGGCCGTCCGAAACTTAGTTCATAATCAAGGTCTTCAAGCTTGGAACATACCATAACACCATTGATAGTATTCTGTGCACTGGTTGAAACCTTGCCTTCATGTCATTTTCGAGTGCCATCTTACTTTGGCTTAGATGCACTTCAGGAGATTTTTTCTTCTTCCGCAACTATGTTTTCACAAACAGTTATATTGATTCCTGATTCAATCTCAAATAAGTCACCTTTCAATCCTGATCAATTTAGATTTAACTAGCAAAAGTTTTTGATTGAAACACAACCACTATTTGCATGGAATAAGTATCATGGTTAGAAGTGTTGAAGTTTATTCTGAAGAAAATTTGTTGTAATGGATATTTAGTCTATGCATATCGCCTATTTACATACATACACATTCCAATTAAGCATATTGATCTGCCAAATTGAGAATTCAAATTTACCAATATTTTCTAGGTAAGTTTCAGAAAAAAGGTCTACTCTCAAACATTTCAATATGGTTGCATTTTTAAAGTAATAAAGAACTCTTTGTAAGTAATTGTAAAAATTAAGCCTAATTTCCTATTTGACCATGCTATGCTAAATTTAATTTATGAAAGACAATTACCGATGTTTTTTTAAGCCTAGTGACTGTGCATCTTTAATCAATAAACTTTATCTAAAATGTAGACAAACTGTAAGCATTTACACCCAGTTAGCCCTTTCACCACTGTAGACCATAATGGACCCATCCAGAACAATGCATGGGAGAGTCTACTAAAGTTGCATAGGGGTGAAAGGGTTTAATTGTTTCTACCCCTTGGAAGGTGATCATTGATCTTGTAAGTGTAACAACGTTTACCGAGGTCAAGCTGGGACAGAAAATTAGTAATTATAGCCAGTCGTTCATCATATCAAATAGTGTTTGTCCTTTAATTTGGGTAGAGTGTACTTTAAAAGTCTGAAGAGCTCTGATTTCTATCTAGACTCGGATAGAATATACTGTCAATCGGAAATTACTCTCATACTGGGCACATTGTCAGTGTATTGTCCAATAAAATTTGATACTCATATTACAAGGTGGATGAACAAACACAACCATACAATTTGCAAACCAGAACCTGGTTTTTTTTAAGAAGTAAAAAAAATAATGCAATTTTTAAAAAACCTTAAGACCCTCATTTGAATGAATTGAATCAATGTATTCAGTATTGAAATGCAGTGTGTGAGTTTGTCAGCAGTTTATTGGTTGTAATTGGAAGAAACCTGAGTAATGTGGGCATTTTGCATAAGAATTGAATTAGTACAAGATCAGACATATCTATTTTTCACTAACTTTTGGAACTTTCTGCTCAATTGAATAAAGCGTTCTTCAAGCAGATATAGAAACAGTGAATTAGGATAACAGATTGCTGTACATTCTGGAACTGTAAGCTCTACTAAATCTGAAAGGCAATTGAGAGATGATACAGGGTCAGCTGTTTCATGCAGAAATTCCAGATGTGGAAACAGATGGCCTCAGAAATGTGGGCCAATCTCAGGTGCCTATATGATGTGGGTGCTAAGCTCCAGGAAGATAATAGTCGGACCACTGACTTCATGGTCTGTAAACACCATCACAATCAACTAATTAGTTCTATTGTAACAAGTGTTGACCTACAAATCAATCCCAACATATACCTGTTACAATTCAGGAACATCCTTTACCCCGCCTGCTACTGTTCTCATGGTAATTACCACCAATCTACAGACATAAATAGGACAAGTGCTTCTTGCCATTCCCTTCACTTAGTTTTTCTCACGATGATTTCGGCCCAGGGTCAATGTATTGTATTCTGCATAAATATACCTTGCCAAAGAATTTCTAATTTTGCTTAGTTTGTGCCCAAGAAAACAAATTTAGCTTAATTTGTGCCCAAGAAAACAAACTAATGATTTGAAATCAATTGGTTAATAGTTTTCAGCTGTCCAAGTCATGATGCTGTGAAGTATGTGTAATTTAAATCATTCGAAAAATTAATTCAATAAAATTGCTTTCAAATTGTTTGCTAATTGATATATTTATTGGCCAATCATCCACATTATCAGTACCTAAATTAGACTTACACTGGTCATTAAGGAGTTTGACGAATGACCACTTCAGCCGGTTCATATTTATTCCATTGACCAACAGCCTTGTTCAAGTCCACACTCCAATCATAACACCCGTACTTTAATGGTCACTTTCCAAACAAATCATCTGCTATACAAATTTCACAAAGTGCAAAGATTTCCAAACATTTCCATTTACAAATCTTAATGTACACAAAAAAGCAAACTTTTATTGTCAGGAGAAAAAACGGTGAACTTGGAAGGTGTTACCGGTGTTTAGCGGGTCAATATTGACAGAAATTGACGCGTTTACCTT
Source organism: Mizuhopecten yessoensis (assembly GCF_002113885.1). NCBI lineage: Eukaryota > Metazoa > Mollusca > Bivalvia > Pectinida > Pectinidae > Mizuhopecten > Mizuhopecten yessoensis. The sequence goes on along the minus strand of NW_018408820.1, from coordinate 825,958 downwards.
TGGTATTAGGACACGGGACAGGTATATGTAGGTGTCGTATTTACCTGTGGGGGCTTTACAACCCACTCATTGATCACTTTATTAAGACTCTATGAACAACATGCTCAAACAAGCCACACTTTTTAAATTCATAAGATTTGAATAGATTTGATTTTAAGCTGTAAAGAATTTTAAATATTGAATAACATCAACAATCATGCGTTAAACATTGCAAAAACTGATCGTTTACGGGAGATACACATTTTTCTAATAAACAAAGTGTATGCACCCCACCTTTAAGCTTGAGATTTCTCTGGTTGACTGTCAGTTTGTATAACCAAATATAATCATTTACTCTTACAACTTAATACTTCAATACCACCGACATGATAAATACAGAACGCGATGGTTACAGGGGAATATTTTAAAGTAGATGATTTCTGGGATTTGCCCACAAAGCTATTCTGACCACAGGCATGACTGCCAAATGCACAAACACTGAATTGACCATGATTAAGTGTGCCTCTTTGATGTGCGCTTTTTCTAGCCCTGGCCCAGAGCTGTCTCAAGACAGCAGGTATAGATCCCTCTTGACCTTTCAACCTTTTCTAAAGACAACCTGCCGACCTTTCCTAAAGATGAGACCAAGTTTTCAAGTGGCCCCTACTAAATTACTTCATGTGCTCAGCAAATATGCTAATGTTTTATTGGAGGGGGAACAGGCTTGGACAGGAAAGCTGAGAATCCAGATCTACACTGGAGCCCCAGAGACGGCCCTGGTAGAGTAAATCACACACTAGTAAGGGTATTGAATTCATAGCATCTCCTTTAAATATTTAGACACATTTAAGTTAACCGCTTTGAGAAGCATGATGCAGAAAAAACTCTGAGTAATTAGGTTAAATGTTTAAAGTATCTGAGCCTGGTTCGGTGTGATTAGAAATTGTAATTATGATTAGCGGGCTACTGCCAACAGACCCGATTCTATTAAGGAATGGAAGATATTTGAGCACATCCAGGCAAATTCAGCTGCATAACCTTAAATAATGCTAATTGATGAATTTTAATACAGCACGTTGCGATAATAAGCGTATATAAATACCTTCCTAGTGCTTTAGTTAATCATATCAATTTAAATTCATGTTTGCTCAATTTGTTTTGTAATAAATTTCTAAATTTGATGGGTGGTCTATGTTCCATTGTGATTTTATAGACTGTAACACGATAGGCCCTTGACAGAACTTTAAGCAAATATCAATTAAGTGTCCTTATTAATTTCCAATTAATGTGTTGAAGTAAAGTGACCCCCTTACCACTGCCGCTGACAACAGGAACAGCTGAAACAAGAGACCCCCTACCCTTCCTCCAAATGTAACCTTAACAAAATTGTACATGTTTCTTTTTCTGAAGACATGATTACGAATTCCAACAAACCATCTTTTGATTTGTTTTTTTGTCGACACCAGTCAGAGGCCACCGGAAACACCCAGCAGAGACGGAGATAAGGAAACAACATGGATGCCTGGTTACATCCTTTCCGATACGGACACCACGATCAAGTAACCTTCTCCCCCCCCTTACCCCCCTAAAAACTGTACTAGACCGTTCTGCTTTACTGGAACATTACACATGAACCATTAATTCAGTCCAACTGTGGGGATGAAGGTTTAAAAACGACCTGCCATCCATTTTGTTTCCATCAGGTATCTTGATGCACAATTTACATTGGGTATATCAGTGGTACGGGATATCCCCATTATACACAGCTGTTGTATCGTGCTGCTAAATCACTACTTCATACATAGACTTCCAGAAATGCAAGATATCAAATAATTTTTTTGTAATCAACCGATCTCAAATATGCAGGCTCCTTATAAATATTTGTGGTACACATCCACACAGATTTGGGGCTAGATAGGTGAAACACCAGTTCAGAGCATTATGGGTAATTCAGGGCATCGTGGGTCCCCAGCTGTCGGCCATGGTTACCGTAGCTATAGGATGACACATACTCCCCAAAGCAACCAACAAACTGTTCATTTTTCACCAGACTCTGCTCCAAATCCCCACACTATTTATTCTTAAAATGGATTGTCAGATGTAACTAGGAGAATGTTAACCCCTTAAAAACATCATTCGAACAAAATTTGTATGATGGGCTCGAGTCCCTGATTTGTTCGTGTCCTCAGAGGTTCGGTAAACAGCCGTGTAGCACGGAACATGTCCAACGACTTAGCTAAAGGATGGACTCGGTGGTGAAGTGGTTGCAAAACATTAAAAATACATTTATAGAAATGAAAAATAACAAATTATTCAAATAAGATGTGTTCCGGAGCCTGTATCTGGAGTCAGCTGCCGGGGAATGTGTCCTTCACTATATAGACAGACAGTGTTTGCAGATCACAAGCCTGTGTTGCACCACTTACGTGATTTAGGATGATGTAACGTTACAGGAAGCTTTTAGTGTGTATAAGGGTCGACTGATTGTTCTTTCTTNCCCCCCCATCCCCCTCCCAACATTATCTAATCGGTAATTAGACAGCCCTCTCTAAACTGTCTGAAACCCTTATCCATTATACAGCTTTTAATATTGAGCTGAGCCTAATTACATGTACAGACTATTATGATTCTATCATGGTGCGTTTGTCTCTGTGTCAGACTGGGGGATACTCTCTCAGAACAATATTCAATGTCACTCAAATATCATGCGACAGACACATGTCACCATATTATATATAAATTATATAGAAAATTTAACGATTCAAGAAATTGGAGAATTTGTACCAGATTTTTATGCATTACCCTATTGCTAGGAAACGTATTGTCTACGAATGGTATATTTTCATCTTGTGTCAAAAATGGAGCATGTTATTCTGAAAATTTTACAATTTGATCGCTCTGACAGAAATTCCTAAAAACACACACATATATTAGGTTAAGTTAATAGAGGATATGTTATATAACCAGGTATTAATTAATCGTATTACCAGTCTTAATTATCCTGCTTATATTGTATACCTAGCTAGCTCTGAGCCCTTGCCTGAACAACGGAGGAATCACTGGTGGAGTGCAGAATCAATGTTTAAAGGATGTGGTGAGGGAGATAGGGAGGGACACACGTATTGATCTTGGTCACCATGTCACCTCACTACACACCAAAACCCTTCTGTAGCGACACAAACTAGACGAAATCCATTACATAAGGAAATTAACGACAGAAAAAAGTTAATCCTGAAAAAGCACCGACATTTACTTCACTGCCTTCAGCAAGCACCAACATGTTGACGCTTTACTTTCTATTTCGTTGGAGTATCATCTACATGTTGACACGTTACTCCCTATTTTGTTGGAGTATCAACAACATGTTGACTCTTAACTCCCTATTTTGTTGGAGTATCATCTACATGTTGACACGTTACTCCCTATTTTGTTGGAGTATCAACAACATGTTGACTCGTTACTCCCTATTTCGTTGGAGTATCAACAACATGTTGACCCTTAACTCCCTATTTTGTTGGAGTATCAACAACATGTTGACTCGTTACTTTCTATTTCGTTGGAGTATCATCTACATGTTGACTCGTTACTTTCTATTTCGTTGGAGTATCAACAACATGTTGACTCGTTACTCCCTATTTCGCCGAAGTATCAACAACATGTTGACTCGTTACTCCCTATTTCGTTGGAGTATCAACAACATGTTGACTCGTTACTCCCTATTTTGTTGGAGTATCAACAACATGTTGACTCTTAACTGCCTATTTCGCCGGAGTATCATCTACATGTTGACTCGTTACTCCCTATTTCGTTGGAGTATCAACAACATGTTGACTCTTAACTGCCTATTTCGCCGGAGTATCATCTACATGTTGACTTCATACCCTTTTAACTGGGTCTTTGTAGCACCGTCTTTGTAGCACCATCATATCAACACCAAAAGAAAAAAATCACGAATGGAGACATCTACAATACGGTGACGGAATCTATGATTGATTTCACATTTTTCCAGATTCATTTAGATATATATATATATATATGACCTTGAAATATAACTGACCTTTGTAACCTTGACAAGTTGGCAGTGACCTTGAATCCTCTGCTACTGATACTATTCACAGCTAGACCATTAATGCTTCTAGTTACTTACAAACACATTGTACAAGTGATGTAGTTGAACCTACTTTATACCAGGACAGGAAGCCTGTATGGTAGAAAGGAAATACTACTTGGTCTACAACCCGTTAGCCAGGGGGCCAGGCCAAACACATCCTGTGTTAAGGCCCTTCTCATTACACTACAACATCCTGTAAGAGTGTGTAATACCACAGGGCCCCCTGGGATTAGGGGCCCCATTTCATCCCACACAGGTCCCCATGGAAACAACACCTAATGTGTTTTAAGGCAATAAGCTGAAGGACTTTAAACCCTACAAGGACTAATACTCATTTCCTCACTGTAATCATGTCCTACTCAACTTTTAATCATCCTTGCTATTAGTTTGACCATCCCTATACTTAGCCTTGGTATTATCTGGATCAAATACAGGAAGAGTCCATTTATTTACTTTGGGGATGTAGGAAGTCAATCCATAAAATAGTAATGTGTTCAAATCAACTTTTATGCTAGATGTTAGTGTATAAATCTCAGTAAAAATCCGTAAAACAGTTTTACGGTCAAGTCTTAAAACCTCTTTAAATTTTCTGTAGTCTTTATAATATATATTTATACCTTTGATAAACATATATATTTAATTTTCAAATCTGGCATGAAAAAGAATGATTAATAGATCTGATAAGAAATCTTTTTGGTAGGGGTAGTTATCAGATGAATTCTGGTACCTGATATCAATATTTCTGTTTGGCACTCAGTATATATGATTAGCTACAGTACTGATAGGCTATGAATTATCTACAGATAAACTGTTCTGTTTCCTGTGTAGACCTGGCTACAGTGATCCTATCATCGTAGCCAACTGAGNGGGGGGGGGGGGGGGGGGGGGGGGGGGGGGGGGGGGGGGGGCAGGCTCCACGACCAGTAGGAATAGGGGATGAAGACAGGTTTACACATCATTCATGAGGAGACAAGAGGGATGAACAAATTGTTGTATTTATGTAGAGCACCTGTCACCCACAAGATTGAGAATTGGGAAAGAGGGGGAAGGGCATATCAAGGAGCAATACAAAATATTTGACAACAGGAGAATGGGTGGATCCTACAATAAATACCCTTCAATTGAGAGGCTGCACTCCAATACTATATTAGCCTCATCCTTGTGTTAGTAAGAGGTTTATCACTTAGAATGACAGGGTCGCCTGTGCGTTTGAAGGCTAAGTAATTCTGTGTTGATGATGAATGAGTCATAAGAAACCAGAGCATGGTAAAGGCTGCACAAGATATTATATTGTCCAAGTAACAACGGATCCAGTCACCAGGAAAAGATCTCTATATTTAGCTTAATAATCAATTATAACTCAATTCGGAATGGAGGAAATTAATTTCTTGCCTTAACACAAAAGTACAAGTGTAAATTGAAAGAGATTAATCTTTTAAAGGGTGCCTAACATTCTCCAATGTAAGTGTTGTGTTGTAAAGGTCATTGATCCACGGAAAACCATTTTTGTATGGATTACCTCTCAATGAATCCAAATGTCACACATTTTTCAGCACTTTTTTTTTCTCGGTACGAAAATCTATTATCATTAATTGGGGAAGTGCAGGGTGGCATTATCGAGACATTAGCTTTGTCTCGTTTAGCCTCGCACAAAAAGCCCCTGATCTAGCATCAACGTCTTTCCACCGACACCACTAACACCTATTGATGTTAGCTGCACCGATGATGCAACGCCGCAGTGAATGCCATATGGCAGAGCACGCTGCACAGAAACAAAATCCTGCTCACTCACTCACGCGCCAAGACATGGTATTTAAATATGTCGTAATCGCGGTTATTAATACAAACATGTTAATTGGTATTGTTTGTGGGATAACTACCATCTGTTGCTCGGTCAGGGTTACAAGTGCGAGCCGAGAGAGCCGTGGACACTTGCAACAGTTTTAAATACTGCCAATGTTTTATACAATAACCCACCTACCACTATCCTATATTAGAAACCTGAATCTCCTGGTTACAGAGTAACGTATTTTTCTTGCCAAGTAACCCCGTTAAAAACCTTACGAGCTACACAGATTCTCTTGTATAAAGAAAACCCCAAAACTAACCTACCACTACTCTGTAACCCAAACCTTTCCTCGTTTCACAATGAATGCAGTAACCCCTGAATTAACCAAACAATAACTTGTTAGTTTGATTTAGAGTTTAATGTCGTAAACAGACAACAGGTATCGTCCTAATGGCGACAGACCTACCCATAAATAATACAACATCATTGATAAAGTCGGTGGTGATCACTACACCAGATAAAATTCAACTTGAGATTAAATTTTAAATTGTTTACATACCAGGTATATACTTTATGACCCGATGTGGGTTAGGATAGGTTCTCTATATGACTTGATATCAATAAATAAATATCAATAAATAAATAAATCCATCGTTACTTCTATTTACGATATTTGTTAAAATAAATGTTTACAACAACGAACCAACTTGAACATACTTAACTGTACACTTTTCATATCTCATTGTCAAAAAATATCGAATTTACCGATTTCATCTAGATAGTTATTAAAGATAGTCAGAAGAGAAAAACGAAGGGATAACAGCTCCCTCGGGTTTCATTATAACTCTCAAGGTTTATCCGGGGTCGCATGTTACAGTCCACATGTACATTACTCATAAGGAAACCTATATAAAAGGAGTAATTGACAGAATTAATTGTTAGTGTTCGTTAGAACTTCTGACCTATTTGTACCCAGAGTATAATTACATACATTCCAACAAAGATGTGTGTGAACATACAGTTACTTTCAAGAGCTAAAGCGAGAAAATTAACAAACATATTGTCAAAATAGAAATGTAGAGATATCTTACCATCCTCATCTGGAACAGGCTGTGATATATATCCTTGCTGTGTGTTATGAGTTACACTGCAGTTAGCTACACAGTACCGGTCTGATGGAGGGGCAGACTGACTACAGAGTACGGGAGGGGTACCAGTGATTCAGTCGAGCAGATAGATATATAGCCTCCTCAGTCAATTCTCCCAGTTGATGACTACTACAGCCGATCACACAAACAGGAAAGGGGTTAAAGATCACACAGGCCTTATTTCAAATCAGGGACGTATAGGAAAAAATACTTCCTTCCTTTACACGTACACACGCATACAGTCCTCGTGACGTTTGAATGGATACAGGGCTGTTTTGTACTCGTCCCCTGTAGTCCAGCTCTCCCAGTAGTAGATTCGGAGGCTGGGATATGTTGAGAGAGATAGATCAGTCCTGGCCTGGTCCCCTTGTACATATGAATGAGATATAGTGGCACCAGCCTCCCGTTAGCTCTATACCTATCTATCTAACTATCTCAGAATACTGTGGTTACTATAGAACCACTCTGATTTCTCTCCTCCTCCTCGCAGTAACACTACAGTCCTATATTACTACAGAACGCCTAATTGCACTCAACCATATCTGTGTGTGTGCATGCATGCATACGGTGCCAGTGTAACAGGCCAGTTCAGTGGTGATGCTGTGCTAATCACCAAGTCCAGATGTTGAATGGCAATCCCCTACCAGGAACTCACTCACTCACTAGGAAGTGGGACCGATTCTGAGTAGAGCATATAGCTCTTGCAGTGTATACTGATATTATAGAAACTTGTGCTATAAGGTGCAATATCTGAAGTAATCATGTAGAGTAACAAAAAAGACGATATTCGTTGAACCTGATTTTCATTGCAATAATGCAATTGACAGAATGTACTGGTTATTAATAAATTATCTCTGCATGTATGTCAGCTTAAAATGTCCCCTTTAAAGATTCTAGTGAAAAACGCTGATATTATTTCCAAAAATACTTGGAGAATTCCTCTAGACTTGAGGTCAATGACCCAGATTTCTAGTATTTCTAAGATTATATATTTAAAAAAAAAAATGTATAATAACTTCACAAATTTTTCTAGTTCATCATTTCCGATCCCAAAGCATGGAGCTTCCATGGACTAATTGCTATGGCCCCCGGACAGATCCTTTTCCGACAAGGGGGATATATCCAATACAGAATTCCTGTATCCAATATAACAATGGTGACTGTACTAGCAGAAAGATGGTAGTATGAATCAACCGGTTGTCGTGTGATCTACAACTTTACTACAGACGCGGTATTGATCCCGTACTGCACATCCTCCACATTCCAGGACACACATCGTCATCATTGTGCCATTTTTAGTCATTTCAGGTCGGCGCTATTCCTATATAGCCGCATTTCTACCATTTCTAGGCATGCCTTTGCCATTTAGAATAATCTTGATCAATTATAAGTCATTGATGAGTCTCCGTCAGATCGATGTCTCGTCATCTGCAGCTTATAGTGCTATTTTAAATACTCTATTTTCACCATGTATATATAGGCACTGCTTCACCATTTCAGAAGTTCTATGATATTTGAGCTATTTAATAAAAGGAAATGTTTTGTCAGTACTGTTTATTTGTACCATACTGTGACATTTAAAAAGATTGCAAACTAATCGGTGATATTTAGGGATATAATCTCACTATTTCTATGCAGGGTTTTACCGTGCTAGATAATGGTTATGTCATTTGTTGCCAGATTTTTTTTATAGATTATTTAAATGTCAGTGGCAATCGGCGACTAATTACAGAATAGGCATTATTGGGTAATTTTATGGTTCACATCTAATACACTTTAACAAACTGCAAATTAATTCTTATAATACCTCATAAATATTCCCCGACTTTTTTAAGACTGAATATGCAACGAAGCAAAATGTCTAGATATTGCTGGGATCAATAAACGTTGGTATCTACTTTAAATTGATTTTACATTATAAGGTATATTTTTAATAAAAATTTCATGCATGTCAACTTTGTTGTACGCTTCCATTTTATATTTGGTTTCCACTACAATAATATGGTAAGATACAATCTCGTCGTAAACACAGTGTTTGTTCTGACAATTTACGCCAAACGCTTTGTGACTTCAACCTGAGAGGGAACTTGACACAAATTTGATTACGTACAGTTCAGTTTCTGCACCGTGTCAACTCCAATCTAATCGAAACAGGCACAGACGACAAGTCTCTATAACACTATAGTCAGATATTACATAATGCTACAATAACTATCAAGTCTATCAGTATTTCAATGCGATTTAAAAAAAAAAATAAAAAAAATATATCAGCTACGCAGTATTACAATTTGAAACTAAAATGCCAACTTTTAAATCTGTATTGAAATGTAATTAGATGATAGCCTCACAAGGGTAAGGGGGG
>NW_018408820.1:685013-811081 GCF_002113885.1 Mizuhopecten yessoensis | reverse complement strand
TTTTTTTAAAAACCCCCCCCCCCCCGCACCACCAACATATTCAGCCATAACAGGCCAAATCTGACCTTATTACAGCTAGTTTATATTACCCCCCTCCCCACCTTAAATATTACAGAGCTCTGCATACATATACAAATTATTTTAATAATCAATACCTTGTTGTTTTTGGATTATCTCATTTTCCTCCTGTCCCCATTTATGGATACCCCCTTGTGCCCCCCCCCCCCCTCCACTTAGATGTATCGACCCCCTGATTACGACCTTATTTTGTATGCCTAATGTTGTATAGTAATTACACCATTGATTATAGAACAAATCTATTACACTGGTGCATTATGGTTAATGAAATATGCACTCTGTCGTCAGTATACAAACGTAATTAAATTTTCCTTTCAGATTAGCCTTAGATTTATTCACTGTATGGATTCTAGATTCCCCGCAAACAGCAATGTTTTTTATCTTCGTTACACAAGCCTGTCATTAATAATTAAATATCTTTAATTTGTTTGATAATAAAACAACACATACGGAGTAAATATTCATATTTTTTCTCTTGTTGCTAAAAAAATCCATACTTTTTTATGTGTGTTTCTCGGCCCAATGACAGGATCAATAATTAGCCGGTTTGGATGTGTATTACCAGACTCATGGCTTGGCTTAGAATAGCTGTTTCCTTTCTGCTTGATAAAACTGAGTTATTGTCTCACATTTATTGATTTTAATAATCTCATAAAAAAACTTAATGACATAATGCAGTAGACCATTATAACATTAAATACTTGTCAATATTTCATATTATGGAAATTCGTATTTTAAAGATGAAGTTTGTTCAATAAAATTTTATTGATATTTTAATAAAAATCACAATTTTCTTATTTTAAAACTGAATTTTGTTCAATAATATTTTATTGATATCTTAATGAAATCACAATTTTACGAGTTCTTCTGGGAAAAAAATGTCATTTCCTGTTCTTCATCAAGCAATTGCATCCTTTATTTTGGATGACTCACTCCTGACTCTACTTCCTCCTATTCAAATTCCATCAGATCTCACTACTAATACTACAATCCATTCAAATTCAATCTGATAACCTGTAACCCCTCCATGTTCTGTTTGATATCAACCAGTGTTTGATCTGGACTGTTCCATTACAGGTCAGTGAGTTGTCAGGATAGAGATACCCATGACATAACTGTGGGTAAAATTGTAACGCACCGAGGAATAAGGGAGATAAAAATTAAAGGAAAAACCGCCAGTAAATGAGGTACAGAACCATGTACTCTTGATGTTTCCTGGACGATGGGAAATTTGGCAGAATTGTTTTAAAATTTAACAGGTGGTTTCAAATTACTTATATGATGCAACACAAGCTTACTGATCACACACCATCAGTGGTACTAACCAGTGCGGTTTTCTCTGTGCCTGGTGGTGCATACGGGATGGTAGTTACAATTTCAACTTCAGATTTCTGGATAGTTCTAAAACAACCTTGAATGTTTTATTTGTAAAAGGCAAACATTGACTCAAGTGTCATTGTTTGGTCCCGTTCTTACTTGTTGCATGAAAGTTGCATGTTTTTCCGAGTCTGTACGTTAAATATTTAATCATTTTCATATAATGTGTTAAACATGCCTACTCATTGTCTGACATGTGAAGTGCCTCTTACGCTTTGTGTTACGAGAATCTACAACTGCACATAGCACATGATGATGAAATGACTTTCACTGCTATTTTGATTTTCCCCGGGGCGGGGTGGGGGGGTTGATCAAATTCTTCCCCTAGTAATTACGACAGTATTTATATATTGTTTTAGTCTTGCCATGTAATTCAATTACCGGAACAGCTATCTTTCTGAAGGACGAGGAAATGCAGTTATGGAGAAAGAAATATCAAAACGGTCTCTGCCTCTGGCAGTGACTGTTCCAGATTTTTTTCACCATTCTTTTTTATGCTCCAATAATTAAATTAATCAAACTATACACAGGACCCCGACACCATAATAAGATGATATAGCATCACAATTAATGATTAGTTCTAAAACATCAATTAATGAGTACTCCCTCCATACAAACTAATGAGCACTCCAAGAAGATCATTTATCATCATATAAAAAACAAATGTAATGGCAAAACACTGCTTATGGCATTGTTTGTGGATGTCAAATTAATTTGCAATCCGTTTTGGCCCGGAGAACAGGGTTATAATGATGTTTGATTGCATGACAAATGGCTATCCGGAGGGGAGTGTACCAGGAGTGTGCTGGGAGGGGGAACGGACCTGCCACAGGAGTAAAGGTCCCAGTGTCACCGAGGACAACAGGAAAACAGTGAACAACATCAATAAGTGGGCTAATTATAGGCAAACATTGGGCAATTCAACAGGTGCAGGCTTCGAAAAGTCTTCATAATTAATGGAAGAGAAATATAGTGCTTAACCGATATACCGAGATACAGCCAAAGAGACCAGAAATGGGTCTCTAAGGAGACCATGATCACCCTCTCAAGTTAATGTTTTTTTCCAGGTCTATGGAGAGACAGAATTCGGTCACACAAGCGCCACAGGAACATAGATGAAATCACATGCAACTAATTCATATGTTCTACGTATATACACATGTGGGCTAGCTACCTGAAAGCAAACTATACACGTATAGACCCATAAAAAGAGGAAGGCAAATCAAATGACATGTGAATAATGTACGTGTATAGCAAATACAATCGGGGAACATTGGACCATGTAATTATATTCAGTTTACATTCTTAATGTTCCATTACATAGACCGGTGAATGAAAAGAAGGATTAAATTTCCAGNGGGGGGGCCCTCCCTCCACAGTTTGCACCCCAAGGGAGCTATATATATAGCCCATCCTAATCCAAAAAGCCTATAGCTTTACTTGGCAACCAATATCAACACATAATCCTTGTTTACATCTATAATGCTGTTTAGAAGTCTAAAACCTTACTATTTTAATTTCCCGGCATTGCAATCTACCTGAAATGTTTTTTTTATCATTTGGGCTCAGTGTCATAATCTTGTAAGAATGTGGTAATAAAGTCGGAATTTACTATATATACAGAATCTGAAAAATGTCGCTTGTTTTACCTGTATAACAGGTAACTGGCTACTAGATACAAAAGAATGTTGAACCCTAGCCTTACTGTCAACATTCCTGGGATCCAAGACCCTCGTTATCTTGTCTGACAGGACTAAACCAAACCACCCCTGTAAACTAGCAACCCCCTTCTCCCGATAAATCTCCGGTCATCCTGCTCAAGTCAGATAAATGACCAAATAAAAAATGACCGTCCTCCTTACATTGGTTTTAACCTTCTATACTGACCCTTATACATGTTAATTAATAACTTTCTAGCTGACCCTTGTCCAGAACATGCTGTCTTTCCTTACCTTAGAGCTACTCTGTTGTTCGTCCAGTCACTATATGAGACAAAACCTCAACATTGACAGAGAGTGCAGAACCATGTACAGTGTCGACTGACCACTTGTGACAGAGAATGACCTGTTGTCTTGTCGGCTAATGACTTACCTATTTATCTTACCTGTGTAGGGAGAAGTAAAGTGCACACCTGTGTGTATGTATACCTGTATCTACCTGTGGTGTGTGTGACCTATGACCTACATGATAAACGTGTCCCAACTTAAACTGGTCCAGCCCTTTGTAAACCAACACTCTCATCTGGGCATGATAAATTTCACCTGTAAGATTTGTGACGGAGAGGTTTTTTTTGGGGGGGAGTGGTGTACGAGGGGAGAGGGCGGGGGAGGGGAAGTCATGCTGAGGGAGAAGGATTTTAAATCAACTTTTAAAAATATTTTTGGGTACATACCTGTAGGTAAGGATGGTACTTCAGATCTGGAAGCATCCTCGCTACTTTATATTCCACCATTTTAAATCACAACTAAATTCCCATAGAAGGGGGTCCAAACGCGGATAAAATACTCCAAACTTTTACACACAAGAAGGGGCTTAAACTCAAGTTTTTATCCCAAATGTTAATAACGGAGCTTTCTCCTGCACCACTTTAAGATTGAAAAGTAAATATCTCCAATAGAACGAACGAACAAGTCACCAGAGACGCGAGTCAGTTGTGGAGTTATCTTCTCATTGTCTTGACGGTTTCATATGTTTATTGCGGAGTGTGACTGTTGTCGTACAGGACCTTATGTGGACCAGATTCACTTGACAGCACTGTTGAGATACCTGTACAGGCACACCTGAGATTTCACCCCGGGGTCGTTGGGCTACAGGTGAATGGCAAACTAAATTAGGAAGGAAAGAAAAGAAAATCCTCATAATACTAGAATCAATGCTGGACAGTGTATGTATAGTTGTACAAAGGTTTGGTTTGCCGCTGATCACAAGGTTTAATCACTTATCAGTGATCAAGTATTGATCTAACCTGCATACCCCTCAGGCCCGTCACGGCTCCGTCATGGCTCGAGTCCAATCAGAGAACGCAGGGCCACAATAACAACAACAATCACACATAGCCTGGTCACTCTCCACTCTAACTGTCCTTACCGAGAAATGTGCTGTAAATCTGTTACAAATCCCCCTGATAATATTTTTATTGTAATTAGCTTAACACTCCCGAAATAATTCCAATCACTGCCAAAATATTTCCAAACTTATAGCTGTGATCCAAATATTTTCTACATGACAAATTCACAAATTTCATGCTTGATTATTTTTTGAATTATATTTTTGAAGATAAGATAAATACGATTAGTAAAACAGATATATTCTAAAAACAGTAATGCATCCTTCAGAACTGACCTCATCTGCATTATAAAGAAAATTATTTTCTTTTATGAATGATAATTTGTTTGTTTTTTATCACCAATTTTTTTCAGGAATGATATGCTATATTTGGATCAAAAGAATTTTGCAATAAATTAATTCAAATTATGTAATTTAACTTCTAAATCAGAATAGTGCACATTTCTCAGTAAAAGAAACACATCTATTTGTAATTATAGACAAACCTGGCGAACCACAACATGGAAATAAGAATGAAATTTAAAGTCTAAAATTTTGACAGAATTGGAAATAAAAACTATGACAGAGTGCCTAACAGAAATATCAACTTCACACACAGTTCACTATAAACATATCACTATCACCATATAACATAGAACGTAATGGAGGGAAACATCTGTAGCGATTTAGGAACAGCCTTGAGACGGAGAACTAGAAAACACCTCCGCATTCGTCTCTGCTAACCCAGTCAGTAAGTTATGACACTGCACTTTGGTGCAAGGCAATCCGCCTCTCACAGCCAACAACCGCAGTGGTACTGCTCTCCAATGATTCTTAGCCAACTAACCTGGTTCCGACAGCAATCTATATATTATCTACATCAGAACATACATTTCAATTAGAAGCAATCTACCTGACAAGCACACCCTATCTGTACTACAACAGATACCACAACAAAAGATTAACAATTCCACAACTTTCATTGTGTGAACAACATACATTTCCTCAACCTTTTCTGTGTTAACATCGCCAACAATTCCACAACCATTTTTGAGTTAACATAAACAGTTCCACAACTTTTCTTGTATATACAATAATATCTAATTAATCCTCATAATTTTCTGTAGCAATTCCGGTCTAAACATCGCCAACAATTCCACAACCATTTTTGAGTTAACATAAACAATTTCACAACTTTTCTTGTATACACAATACTATCTAATTAATCCACATAAGTTTCTGTCTATCGTAAGCAAAATTAACCAACAATTAATTCCATTTTGTATATACAGCAACGATTCCACAACCAACCAACTCTTTAGCAATTCCGGTCTAAACATTGCTAACACTTCCTCAACCAATGTTGTTGAGACATCATCAAAATTTCTACAACTGTTGTCTGAACATCACTGACGATTCCACAACTGCTGTTGTGTAGTAACACATCACCACACCAACAATTCCTCAACAGTTCCGACATAAACAACACCTATAAGTTATAAACAACGCCACAACTGTCCCTGTCTACATATCACCAACAGTTCTGACATAAACAATGCCACAACTGTCCCTGTCTTCATATCACCAACAGTTCTGACATAAACAACACCTATAAGTTTTAAACAACGCCACAACTGTCCCTGTCTACATATCCCCAACAGTTCTGACATAAACAATGCCACAACTGTCCCAGTCTACATATCACCAACAGTTCTGACATAAACAATGCCACAACTGTCCCTGTCTACATATCCCCAACAGTTCCTCAACAGTTCTGACATAAACAACGCCACAACTGTCCCTGTCTACATATCACTAACAGTTCTGACATAAACAACACCACAACTGTCCCTGTCTACATATCACCAACAGTTCTGACATAAACAATGCCACAACTGTCCCTGTCTACATATCACCAACAGTTCTTACATAAACAACGCGCCACAACTGTCCCTGTCTTCATATCACCAACAGTTCTGACATAAACAACACCTATAAGTTTTAAACAACGCCACAACTGTCCCTGTCTACATATCACCAACAATTCCTCAACAGTTCTGACATAAACAACGCCACAACTGTCCCTGTCTACATATCACCAACAGTTCCGATATAAACAACGCCACAACTGTCCCTGTCTACATATCACTAACAGTTCTGACATAAACAACGCCACAACTGTCCCTGTCTACATATCACCAACAATTCCTCAACAGTTCTGACATAAGCAACACCACAACTGTCCCTGTCTACATACCACCAACAGTTCCGACATAAACAACGCCACAACTGTCCCTGTCTAAGTATCACCAACAGTTCCTCAACAGTTGTTGCATCAACAACAGCAATAAATACCAGCTGACCTGGTTATGTAGGTTCTACCTCTTCCCACACCACCAGAGCTTCACCTAGCTCTAATGTCGTTTATCAAGCTATAACAAATACCGATATTATCACTAAAACCTTTTTTTAAACCCAAACTACAAATCACAATAGTTGCGTACAGGACATCAAATATGACTCTCTTCAAAATGGAGATTAGAAAATACAAAATGAATGAAATAATTGAATAAAACATCTCGAAATAATCTGACATTCCCTTCTAAAGTAAAGTACAACTGAACACCAATCAAACATTTAATCAAATCAAACCTGAAATGATCTTTTCACATTCCAACTACAGCTGTTAATTGAATTTCCTAAAATCTGTGATACCCAGGTTATTATAAGTATAAAGTACAACTTTAGTCAAATCACGATGTCAGTACAATTAAAGCCCTCGCCCTCACACACTATGGAAAGTAACACAAATTCCCAAACTCGCTAGAGAAATCACAGCGCTGTACCATGTATCGTCCTGGGCCTTAACCTGTCTCTGTACCGGTGCATCGAGCAGAATGAGATTGATATCGGACAAGTCACTCCGACGTGCGTCCCATCCCGCACGGACTGACAGGAACAAGCCTGCACTAGCTACGGGTCGCCATTAACATACCACAGTCAATATTCATACCACAACTTCATTAGCCTTTCAGACAATTCTGATATAACTGAATATTTTTACATACTCCAACCATTATTCATTGCTATTATTGGCGTTTAAATCTCCAGTTCTTTACTCCCCTACTGATACTATTTTATGTTGATTAATATAACCTGAAGTAATTGTTGTTTTCACATAAATTTAAAGAAAATTTTCATATAAAAAAGTATCTTTTCCAAGTGATCTCCATCACAAAAAGGCTTTAAACTCAGTCAATCATTGTGTCCAAAATGTTTATGCTATCCCATTGTTTAGGGGCAAGATGATGGTTTAAATTTGGTTAAATTAATCTAAACCATTAAACGCTTTGTTGTCCTATTTCCAGTGAATGATGAATTAATTCACAATCATTGTCCTGTTATCATCCTATTATACATCAATCTTGAGCATGACAGAATTTTAATGTTTGTAACGGGCCAAAATAAAGTGTTATTCATTATTTTTTAGGAACAAAAAACACCTGTTGTTGCCTCGTTAGCCTATTATCCCTGCAGTACCTTCACACCTGGTTCCTTATTACCACCTGTCGTAATGTACGGACGTGATTTACACTGTTTTAACCATCACCCAGGTGTAGCGCTTGCTAACGATGATCTCTAAATAATGCAGGGAAATTCACCTGTGTGAGTACCCTAACAGATAATCAATTAAGTCCTGGTTCATCTTACGTTATCTGATAACGACTTTACCATACCTGAGCCTTTCTTCTTTATCTTTCAGCTATTGTGTTTTACAATTAATATATTTTTCATCAACTTTTATAACAAAGGCAATTATATTTTTTAAAACCATTTACCAACTAAAAATATTAAGTGTTAATATTTATAATCTTTTCTTTTTAATTAAGATTTCCAGTTCTAAAAATCACATTTTCCATTTTTTTTCTTTTTCTAACTGTTGATTTTGGAAACATCAATTCTTTCTATTTTGTTTTTCATATATTGCCAGTGTCAAAAAAACACTCGATATATTTTTCATTTTTTTTTTTTAACAAAGACCAATTATGTTTTGAATGCATTAGTATCGTCACTGTTTCAAACTTTTGTATAACCATTTTCCAAATAATCACTTTTTCATTTGTTTTTTTAATATATTGATTTTGGAAAACATGAAAAACTATCTAATTTGTTTTTTTTAGATATTGCCAGTGGCAATGAACCTGTTTTCTTTGTATGTATACAAGTGACATACCTACAGTCCTAACACCAAGCTTGCACCTGACTGCTATCACATATTACAACCTTACCCTTAAGACATACAGTTGTCACTTTCCTGTGATTTTGTTTGTTCCAGGTGAAAAATGTGTTTTATATATTACAAATATTTGATGTCTACCACAAAGGGCCTGGGACTAAAAGGTGATAAATTTGTCGACCATAGAGGCCTACCTGTTTAAAGGTTTAGCTTGCTCCTAGTTAATGAGCATTCTTTCTACAGGTAGTAATAATTCTGATTAACCTACACCATCAACACGTTTGCACAATTTTATTTTCACTCTGTCTATGTGCTTTGACTTTGTGTGAAAATTTTAACCTACAATTTTTATTTACATGCACATATAAAAATTGTAGGTTAAAAAAGGTGTGACATGAAATATTTGATATTAAACTGAATTCACACCGATCAATTAATTACACATACCAGCTGTCAATATCCGACATATTTTTGCACCAAAAAACCAATCACCTATATTCAATCATTATTTCATTATTCCTTTCACTTCATTTAAATATCACTTTCATTTGTAGGTCGTTAAAAAAACCTCATTACACGTACAAACTGAATTAGTGTACGAACGTTGACGTGAGGATGGTCAATTAACGACAATAACATGGCAGTTGTTCGTTATTTCGCTTGATATAACCCAAGATTTTGTCAGAACATCGGGCATGAATACATTTTTTTTTGTTCTAGTTTCCTATACCTACAGATATTAGGGAAGGGCAAATTCATTATGTCCATGTCAAAACACACAATTCATGTCAACTGGACTAGCCTAGCCCTTGGTAAATGACATATGTGTCAGAATCAATATCGATTCCCCTTGTCACGTCCCTAAATGTATTGATAATATGAAAACCTTTGCCGGGACAGGTACACCCTTGTGTACTCTAACCACAAACCAACCCTGTCTACTTAATTTTATTTTAACAATTCTGCGATTGTTCTCTAGGTTTCTGTTTGGAGTAAAGTGGCACCCCTGTAATAATCTATATCTTGAAATACATTATTCTTTATGTAAAAGTGTTCTTCTATTAATTTGAGAAAGATTTATTCTTGATTTATTTCGGATAATAACTCATGGTTATGTCGTTATTAGGACTGTTATGGTATCCCGCAAGATTATACATTCCCAATTTTAACATATTATGCAAAAGCTTGTTGCATTTTAATAAAACACGTTTCCATCAAAAGCGTAACATGGGAGGTTGGAGAAAATTGACTTCCAGGATCATGGGGAGGAGTGGAAACTCCGACCGGACATAATGAAGAATTGAGAATAATTACACAGTACAGACTGGCACACCGCCAACAAATCTCCATAACACAATGGCCCTTCCTAATCCTCTGTGTAAGCAGGCACGGAACACTTGCTACAATTCCGCAAGACAAATATTTTCACAACCATTCACTTCCAACTGAGAAAACTTCGCTAACCCCTTGCCTATCCACCCGAGATAATAGATGATCTAATCACTGTTTTTGCTTTCTTTTTAAATCAACCCCAAAGTAAATATTGACTAGGCTTTAATTGTGGTCTGGAATGTGATGTGATCACAGCCATTGTAAAAACAGGAGGATTTTTTATTTTTGAATATCGGAGACATTCGGCCATTTTTTTGTTTGAAGATGTAAAGGTTATCGTAGAGAAAGGAACAAAACTGTCACCTAGTTGTAACTGATAAAGCATTTAGAGGTCGTCTGAAATAGTGAGCGAGACCCGCATATACCAAAATATATTGCTAAAAGGACAGGTAATCTTCTGGAGGAACAGCTAGGGCACATAGTATATGGTTGATGTATGAGCTTCAACTTGTTTGGTCGAGGCCAAGTATTGATTTATCATGTATGGCTGTATATTGTGTCTATCTATAGCGGTAAGTGATCTTTTAATCTGTATAAAAATTCTCCAAACCATCCAGCACAACCAGCCCATGAAAGCTGACAACTAAATTGTGGTGCTCTGAGCTCCCCTTTGAAAAAATAAATACATCATTGACATTTACTGGCATATTCTGCTTTCAATTTCTTGCAAATAGAACGATAAAAAACACATTTTATCTGACGATCCACCGTACATTTAAATCGAAGTGCGACAAGAGAAATAACACAGTCACTACAGATCTCAGTTGAAACGTGATTTTCCAGCATAACAAAGGAATGTTTTAGGACGAAATTTATCTTTTTTTATCAATGAAAAAGTGAATTCAGCAAGTTTCTAAATATTCAAAGGTATTTTTAACGTGCGATTTGCTTGTAACTTGTCTTGAATAACACTGTACATCATCGGATACATTGAGACAAATACCTCCATGATCTAATGATTGGGACATTTATATATCATTCCCAAATTAATAACGGTTACTAACTTTAGAAACAGTACAAGTGGTTACCTGGTAGAACCTCAAGAGCCGTTCTTGAATACTACAAGTACTTGCCGTTTTTGTGTTTCCACGGTAGCCGAAGCTAATTTAGTGCAAACTTTAGATTTAGGCGCCTTTGTTGGCTTTGAGATTTAAATATATGGCAATTAAGTATTTCTGCAAACAAAATCCCACACTCCAAATCACAAATCTACACATTAATTCTATTTGGAAGCCATTTTGATAAACACTTCTGAGACCAACATAATAGAATGGCTATATGGATTGATAGTGAAATATATCCCCAAGTAGCTGGGTCAATAGTGCAGGTCTGGACGGGTCAGTTCGTTTGGGGTGTGTGTGAGCTTTCCATTCCTTTCAGTGTTCGGGGTGGAGATTTTGACCAAAACATGATCCTTAAACTCCCGAGTTGTGATACCCCAGTAAATACCCCTGTAATCCCAGTTTTGTATATAAATATGGCATTGACATATCAAATATTATTACACCGTTGTATATGAGATAGCACATAAGGCTTTTAAAAGCTCTGGAAATCCTTGAATGCTTTAAATGGGTTAAGTGTTCCTGAAATTACATTTAAGGCTGGTAATAAAATTTACCAAAGGACAAAAGGAATGTCAGGACAGTGATTCAAACCCAGGACCTCCGAACCCAAGTTACTGTTGATCGACTCATACAGGCTTGATGCTACTACCTTCCTAAAATTTCTATTCAAAGACACAACTGTCAAAGTCAAAGCCATTATTTTACAGAAAAGTTCCAAGACATTTCTCATGATTTTGGTAATAAATATTTATGTAATCACTATGCTTACATATCATTGATCATGCTATCGTCACAGCAATTCTGATAGCAATTTTAACCAAAGCATGATAATGTTGTTTCATCTGGATTCATCATGTTGAAATATTTCAATTAAACTGTTCAAAAGAAATATTTCAAATGCAAAAATTGAGAAGTTTTTGGCTGGGAATGCAGTATGTGTATAGTTTACGCTATCTGGTTTCAGATCTTTTTTTTTTAAACAGATCGTGAATCACAGCTATCGTCCTGCAGAATAAGGGCCGAGAAACATGAGTGAAGCAAAATTGAAATCAAGCTTAAAAATTCACAGCTATAATTTTATTTTTATTTTATTAAATTGAAATGACATTACACAGCAGAATAAGCGTACTGTTTACACTAATCTACAGTGGCCCAATTTGCATGAAATGCTTTTAAAGCAATTGTTTCACTCGTTACTGAATGAGCCAACAAAGTTTGTACAGAGAATATCGGTAAAAGCAACAAAAAAATTGAACTTGAATTGAAGAAAAAAATAAACATTTTATGGTTACTCACAGGAAATGCTTTTGTCAAGTTTAAGGATATGAAAAGAAATTAAAAAAAAATATATTTTGACGATAAAAAGTAAGATTTGACAATTCTTTTAGTATAAACCTTTAATCAAACCAAAAAACATTGCTGCGTTCTATTCTTGACTTTTTTTTCACACTCTAATAGCAGTTATTATCAAAATCTATAACCTGTTCAAACCATGCCACTGTGTCAATAAGTGTTTTTTCTGTACACATAGTATAAATATTTTCTCCCCATATTTGGACAGCTAACTAAGACAGTAAACTTCAGAACAAAGGGAGATAATTTGTGCGTAAAGATCTAATTTTGACGGCGACCGTCCGGGTAATATAGGATCACAGGGTCGGTAAGCTGTGTTTGATTTGCACAGCTAGGTGAAGTCGCGGAGACATACCTTATCAGGTAGGTAGAATGGAGACCAAATATTGACATTCATTCCCCGAGGACCTAGATAGAATGGAGTTTGCCTTTTGTTTGTCAACGGTTATCAATATTTACCCTTCATTGTCTAGCTCCGTAGAAGTTATCAACCCAGCTTTGTGTACAGTACACAAACCCCACACTTCAATTTCACCCGGAAAACTTTATTAATTCTGTCGAACCAATTAATAAATAAATCCTTCGCCAATCCGACTGATACAAGCAAACAGAACCTGTTCTAAGTCATTCCTATATAGGAAACATTTGGGATAGAGGGCCTCGTAAACGCCACCGACATTAAACTTCATAAGACTCAGTTGAGAGTTTTGAATGAAAGGCGTTTTTTTATGAAAATAAAACACAATGGAAAGTGATAGATTTTTAACATAAAAGGCAATTTTAATTAACTGATAGTCATCCTCGAAACGGTACTATCTTTTCATTTTTTATTGGTTATCCGCCCTTTAATAATGTCAATTACAAATATTTGGAGTTGATTCTGTACAAGCTCAATAGAAATAATTGAACGAAAAATTTCGGAAGTAAATGGTATGTTAGATCTGATCATGAGGAACCAGCAGTTATTTTACTATTCAGCTGAAATTGTTTGAGATAAATCCTAGTGTTTACAGAGCTAAGAACGAAACAATGTTTAGTTTAGATGTACTGTAAGGGTTCCGTTATAGAACCTAATTATGATAGATAATTATACTGACATTGAGTAAGCCATGGAGACACAGAGGCAGCTAACTTGGTGTAATTGATCGGCTGATGTCAGAACTCTCCTTATTCAATTACCTTAAATAGATCTTTATCAATTTATTAGCGATATGAAAATTTGCAGAACTGTTCTTAATTCTCTTCCACATCAAATACATCATTTGACAAGAATAATCGGCCCATTCTTACACCATGTATCAAGTACGTATAACATATTTCAAATAAGAAATAAAATCTTTATTTCGTAAGCTAAAACTTAATTTTTCTGTTAAACAGAAAAGATAAAACAAAATCTGCTCAACAGAAAATTTCTGATAATTCACTTTTTTTTTAAAGATTTTGAAAGTTATACTGTGATATGGAAGAAGGTGATTTTTTTTCCTTTCAAGAAATTCTGCACAGTTGGTCTCCATGGTGGACCTGGTATATTTTACGATGACATTCGTCTCACGAGATCTTCATCCACAGGAGAACTTGATCATTAAACCTCTAAGATTAGCTCGCAGTGGCACACCGCTGGGACCACTTCTACGATTTTAATGGGTCATTAGACAGGCAGGTTAAAACAGTTAGCTGTGTCGCTAATGAGACAAACAACGGCACTCTCTCACAATTGACCTTTGCAATCAATTGTTTTTTGTTGGTTTTGCAAACGATATATATTTGTTCGCTGTACCAAACCGATCAACGATGCAGTTCTAAATTTCTTTAAGTCATTCATTCCAAATGTCTCATTAAAATTCTCGTTAAAGTTGGGAATTGACTTTAGCACAGGAAGTTATGGGTTTAATTTAACAGTAACAAACCTGAAATGCTGTGTATTTAGGGAACGATAAATCGGATTCATTTGGTTTTTAAGATTTAACTTGTATATTTGGACATAACATTGATTTATAAAACTCAAGTTGTAGCGATCGAGGGAGAAAAAAACCTTCCTATCTATGTGATGTTACACCACCAGATTACTGAAGGTTGTTTGGATACTGTGATTGTTACCATGACTGTGGCGACAATATACTACATAACTGTTTCAGAGCTGGGCTTGTGGAATCACTTAGTGGCTCTTGTGCATGACAATAGAACAGAACCCAGGTTCAAAATTGTCATGTGTTGTAACATGGTCCTAGTTTTGACATAGCTTTTTGTTTAAGATAGATAGAGTAGATACTACTTAGATACCAGGCCTAGAGAACACACCGTGAGGACTTTTAAGGAACTTAATGCCATCCTGACAGGTGTCATGAGGGTTCTACACCACCACAGGGGGAGCCTATAGCCTACTCATTCTCAGCACAATACTTATAGCCATGCTTGTGAACAAGCTGGAAGATTAGTATCTCCCATTCCACACTTCATCAGGGTACAAAGCAAGCTGGAATCCCTTACAGGTAGAGCTGATATAGATCACCTAATTATCACAGCAATCCTTATCTACTAATCACCCGATACAGGCTCATACAACAGCACAGCTGACCTGTGACCTCCAAACTAATGACCTATGGCGACCTTACTGCTTACTGCTGACCTATGAACCTAAACAGGAATCTTTGACCCAGGACCGAAGGAGAACCTTCTTAGTACCAAAGGAAGATTCGGAACATGACAGCAGTGATCACTGATAGGCCCATTATGTCATCACAATGGGACAAACCTGTATAATATTTGTTAGCTGTCAGTATCGATGTTAGGATCGTACAGATACAAGTAACCCATGGCCTTTGACCCTACGTAAACAAACAAATGACCTCCAACCTGCTAGACTTACATGACTGGTACTGTGACAGGACAATTGGAGAATTGTGTACCTACACAGACAAGATGTCCAGTATCAGACTCTTAATGGCTGTAGGTAATCACTGGACAGAGTCCAGGTAATAGGTCCTGTCACATGACATCGTCATGCTATATAGCAAATACCAACATTCAATGACATTGATATTAAGGTGAAATTAAGCCAAAGAAAAGAGGAGCTGTTGATTGCACGCGTATGACATGCACAACTAAAATAACAAAACACAACTATTAATAAATTTTGTTTATCAGACAACTAAACACAACCAGTGACATACTTTATCAGACAACTAAACACAACTAGTGACATACTTTATCAGACAACTAAACACAACAAGTGACATACTTTATCAGACAACTAAACACAACCAGTGAATACTTCATCAGACAACTAAACACAACTAGTGACATACTTTATCAGACAACTAAACACAACAAGTGACGTACTTCATCAGACAACTAAACACAACAAGTGACATACTTTATCAGACAACTAAACACAACCAGTGACATACTTCATCAGACAACTAAACACAACCAGTGACATACTTCATCAGACAACTGAACACAACAAGTGAAATACTTCATCAGACAAACTAAACACAACCAGCGACATGCTTTATCAGACAACTAAACACAACAAGTAACAAATCTTTTTATCAGACAACTAAACGCAACTAGTGACATACCTGTTTATCAGACAACTAAACACAACCAGTAACACACTTTATCAAACTTAACACAACCAGTAACACACTTAATCTGACAACTGAACACAACCAGTAACAAATTTTGTTTATCAGACAACTTAACACAACCAGTAACATACTTAATCTGACAACTGAACACAACCAGTAACAAATTTTGTTTATCAGACAACTTAACACAACCAGTAACATACTTAATCTGACAACTAAACAGAACCAGTAACAAATTTTGTTTATCCGACAACTAAACACAACAAGTAACACACTTTATCCGACAACTAAACAGAACCAGTAACACTTTTTTTTATCAGACAACTAAACACAACTAGTGACATTCCTGTTTATCAGACAACTTAACACAACAAGTAACACACCTAGAACATTTGCTATAACTGAACCAGAACCACGTCTACTGGTCAATGAACACAACTACTTTAAGTAAACTAGAAACAGGACAAGACTCGAGAACACAACTAAACATAAAAATTAAACAAAGTTTAGCAAAAATAGAAAGCTACAGGTAACCAAGGGCAACCAAACAACTTCAGTAGACAATGCAACAGAACCCTATGATGAGAGAGACAATTTAGACCATCCTACTTGTAACATTATCCCAGCCAACACATTGCTATCATGATGCCCTAAATCTGCCCCTTTCATCAGGTATCACGACAGGTATTCAGGCGGATAAATTCCTACCTGGACAGGTATCGTTAGCTGGTTCCCTTTCACATGTGTTCAGGTGTGTATCCCGTACCTTTATAAGGGAAGTCAATCATCCAGCTATACCTATATAGGGTGACTGTGGATGGTCACAGATCCGGTTTGTTCCCCTAGGTGGAGCTGTACAAAGGAAGGATCCCCTACCTGTTCTAGTTACCACGACAGGTACGCTTCCAAGCCACAGGCAGTATGAATTTTCATAACAGTGCTATCTGCTGGTATAACCTACACACATATATCTATTCGCCGGTCCCATTAAAAACATGAATAATTTCATTTAAGCAACAGGTCGAGAAAATATATACTCAGTTTTATACAGCTTCCTTAGCGAAGCGTGACTGCTCATCCTGGTGTGTTTAGGCGTTTTTTAATAAGAAAAGGACAAATGTGCGCTGATGTGTTGGCACTTGTCCACAGTTGTTATGAAAACAATTTTTTATCTTAATTTATGTCTGTGGAATCTTATACCTAATGAATATACAGTGGAGGAATCCCATGACGGCTACAAATGACCCAGTGTTATTTACACCTGCAGTCATAGAAATCTCATAGAAATCTCAGCAGGCTACGTACCCCACACCCGAAATATATAGTATAACCAGGATACAAGATAGGCCCCAATACAATATTCTAGGTTATCTGAAACCACAGGTATTTTTCTATCATATTTCTCCATACATACGTGCACCTATGAGGTATTTCAAAAAGACAGATAAATTATTCGTTGAATAACCAACTCATGACAGACACGTGAGGAAGACTCATAATTACTTTTCCAGTATTATGACTCTAGGGGTTTTGATAGGTTTCCTCATACTACGCTTCAATATAGAAAATAACACGGAGACACTACATTTTTCTATTTAGTGACCTGGGGATTGCTACAGTAGTGGTCGCTAACTTCTCATTATCATAGGCCGACAATATGATATGGTCTGGGACCACAGTTTAACACTTGTCAAATCAGATCTCAGAATCTACACATCTCCTACATAATGGGCGGCCAGTCAGTCCTGACATTTACATACAATGAATGCCCAGGCACTTGACCGATCCAATTCACTGGGTTATTATTCCAATCCTAAACCATGTTTTATCTAATAGGGATCTGACTGTAAACCTCATGTCCAGATCAAGTGATAGGCTTCGGAGAAATTCCAGGAAAAGCATTCGGTGGGAGACGAATATTGACCAGAAAAATTCAGAAGAAAAATCTATAATTATGCCTTTTGGCTTTATTTAGATAACTGAGCTTCCCACTGGATCAGGGGGAGATAATTTATTGGGGCAATTAAGTTTTGTAAAATCAATGTCTGTCACGATAATTAATTGACAACCATATGTACACAGATGTTTAGGCCTGAGGAGAAAAATTTCCAGTGATGGCAAATCATCTGTGGTTTATTGTTGTTGAGTAGAATGTCACCCCATAACATACTCTCTCCTGTAGTGTACTTCAGGGTTAGGACACCAGGCTGTGAGACATACTTGACGTCTATTCTTATTAAGGGCAATGTTTTCTATGATCTGTTGGTACCCAGGTATTTCCTTTAAAATATGAAATAAAAAGTTACTTTCACTTTCTTTTTACCAATAATTATAACAGCACTTTTATTCAGGTACGCTGAATATGACGTGTCTGGTGGGTGGGTGGGTGGGGGCTGGGTCATTAACATTTCGATTATACATCAACAGACAGTCAAATGTTCATGTTCCAACGTTGATGTATCGTGACATAAATTTTTTGAAAATATCCATTTCAGCTACAAAATCTGATAATGAATGTAATTGCCATAAGTTGTAAAACTTCAGCAAATTCTTACCTCTGTCAATGGTGGCAGTCGATCAAATCTAAACATTACGTCCAAAGTTCTGGATACACGACTTACAGAAATCTCCAAATTCACAGGATTCAAATGAAAATCAAACCTGTACTGTATTGACCTAAACCGTAATTCTACACGACGACGGAGAATTCCAGAGTAGATGTTTTCAGCATCAGTAATCCCGGAGAAATGTGATTTTATCACTGCCGAGTCATTAAATCACCTGTCTATTTCACAACCAGTCAGCTACACGGAGATTTATAAAGTATACCTACTCGATATAATTCAAGGAAATTATCTGCTCACTCCGATGATAGCTGAAATATGTACACAGCAATCGGCTCAGCAAAGCTCACTTCCTTTCTGTTGGCGTAGCTATGTTATCATGACCGACTATCACAACTTGACATAAGTTGCGACACTTATAGTAAACATTTCTCCATTAGATTACTCGAGACCTGAATGCCCAATTAGCTGTGTGTAAAGATAGTCTTCCCACTTAAACTTTGTACCGGTTTTCTGATGGGATGGTCGGGTTTAAACTTTTACATCCAGCTACATTTCATCCGTGTACAGCCATTGATACTACGCCAATTATAAATGTAACAGGCCAACAATTCGATGCTATTTTCGTAAAGTGTAATTTAATGTACTGTGTGTGAAAGTTTACGATCAGGTATAAAATTAAACTTGATGTGGTATATCAGATAAACCTTCAAACCACTAGCAAACGTTTCCATTAATTTTGCCAAGAGTCTGTTTGACTAAGATTGTGATGATGCAGCTTTGATCCTTCCTGAGTTTACAAGCAAATTCCCCTCCTCCCCGAAGGTTTAGTCCCTGCCCCCCCTCCCCCCTCCCCCTACTGTGCTACACCTGTTTTGTCTTATTATACCAGTAGGTGCTAAAAATCTGTAAGATGTTTTTTTCTACGTGCTGGCAATTCAAACTTCACAGATTTTGTGCCCCTACGCTTCACAAAGATTGAGATCATGAATGGGGGTTATGGCAGTGGACCAAACTAGGTTATCAAATATGAATCATTTTAAACGTTTATATATAGTTATATGCACACACATTTCTACCAGAGATAGGCCGTATGTATTTATGTATGTGTCGTAGGTACACGAGATTACATCATTCGTCATCTCCTGTTGATAAATAATATGTATTCGTGGAACTAAATCGTAATCGTGAATGTGCAAACAACAATAAACCAAACAACAAATATTTTAAAATTAATATATTAAATATAAATATTCAAAGTTATTCTCGTGTTTGGAAATTAGAATAATTCATGTTTAAACAACAAGTTAACAAATATATGAAGTATAAAATATTAAAGCTCAGTTATAATGGTATAAGGTGTATAAATATATATACAAATTTATGTAAAATCAATAACAGGAATCACTGTGTTTTTGTTATACAACCACTGGTCCCCAGGGAGGATACAGTTCCGTACCGATTCTGGGCAGACAATTCAATATCCATTGTGCTGTTGTAACAAACGGGTCACATGGGATTTCATCAATAGTACATTAGCTAGTTGTTCATTAATAACAAAGACAATATTGAGGCTATATTAATGGATGTGACACATTCTTCTAATGTTTTTTTAATAAAAAAAATATATAAATTAAAAATATATATATATGTATATAAATACAGGTAGAGATATATAACATTGCTCTAAGTTGTGGCTATGCATGCTAAGCTTTAGTGAGTTAGAGACTATCCTAAAGAAAGTGTTTAGCCCCCCTCTCATCAGCCCCCTCCCAACTTCAAAAAATATTTTAAAAAAATAAGCAAACAGAAACAAAACACACCTGGCTCCTATCATTTTATCACTAGATTTAATAACTTAGCAAACAAATTATGTCCTTATTGAAAGACAATGATGGAAGCATTTGACACTTTTGATCCTACCCAAATTTTCATTTTTAAAATGTCAAAATTTCTCCAGTGGATATATATATCATTAGCAACTGAACCATTTGGTCAGATATGATAATTTTTTGCAATAACAGGGTAGAATGACAGGAAACAAGCTTTTTGGGTCCATTAAATTGTGTTGTCCTCAAAAGTCAGGTGTCAGCAAATTAAAGACAGGTTTTCATATTGAAGCATAAATAAGATAAAATTCAAATTTAAGATTTAATCACCTTCAGATTGCATCTCCCCTCCCAAATATCTTGTCATCAGACTCCAAGGTGGAGCTGAAATCTACCTGACATTTTAATGGCTTATCGCTAACCAGAAAAAATAATTGTTACGAGGCGGTTTCCTCTCCATTGAGGGTAGGTAAGTGTACCCTATCATACTTCCAGCCTACCTAAGAATTTTTAAAAGGCCAGCTTGGTTTAACACAAGGTAACTAAATCAAGGATTACTTTTTTACCAATAATTTTAATGTAAAATTAGCATCATGTTGTCCATACATGTGTACCAATACCAAAAAATATTCAAAGATACATTTTCTTAAAAGTTAAGATTTTGATCTTATTCTAAAATACTTTTAAAAATTTGACACTGGGAAAGCTAACAGGGCTATGAGGAACAAGAGAAGAAAACTTGATGTTGTGTGTAATCGTCACGCACGACTGAACTCTAATGTAATGCTGCCTACACCGCATCCAGAAAATTCCAGAGAGACATTCCTCACCTGAGAGAGAAAACGATACCTATACAACTCCCCGACTGCGGATGCGTGTCAGCGGCCAATAACTTGCGACCTTCACCTTTATTCATGTGACAGCCTTAAAACTGATATTTAAATTTTAAGATTTGTAGCATCTGACAAGATTTTCGCTTAATTTGACGTCTTGGTAATTAAAAAGTCTAGGAGATTTGTATACGGTTTATAAAATTGATGGAAAAAACTCATTGAAGGAAACAAAAATACCTTAAAAGTTAAAATATTTTCAATTCTTCTGTGACATTTCCAATTTTTTCATAAAGAAAAAAGATAAATTACTTGTGACATTTACAATTTTTTAAAGTCTAATTTGATATAGGCCACACCTACATGAACGAGTTGGCTTATCCTTGAATCCCCCTGTTATCTACTACAGGTAAAACCAGGGGGTGGACTCCCCACCGACACAACATCTGTTTTACATAATACTCATACCACCGACATGTCAAACTTGTTCCCTTTGTAATTTTTAGAGAGAAAAAAAAGAAAATCTCTGATAAGAAACATAATCCCATTATGAATGTTGATATTCATGGAGAGATCTAAAGACCAAATCATAACATTGTATTTAGCCAGATTAACTTTGAGTTGTGATATTTCCCTAGGTTAGGTAGGACACATTGCATAATCAACCTAGATTTTTGGTAAACGTTAAATATTGATCTAATTTGCCTGTGGCATGGTTTATATATTCCACACTCTATTTAAAAACCTCTCCCAGCTCAATTCTCAGTGGTTGCTCCGGGGGCGGTGTATATATATATATACAGTTTTACCACAAAGCTAATGTATTGCATCTCTTAAACAATTTTGAAACACATGCTGACATATTTATGGTTTAACAGCTAAACACACTACTTGCATTCTTATCAAGGTAAAATTCCTAACCCTGTTTTGACATTTCATTTTTTTTTGTTTTAGAGACAAGGGTTTGTTTTAATTTGTTTATCACGAGCTCTTTATCAAACGATCCGTAATGTAGATAAGTTTACGAGGAGATAAGATCATTATTGATTGCTTTCCACTACATGCATTTTTACACCTGCAGCTTAGGCAGAAATATAACGAGACAGGTGTACAAACAGTTAACGAGTTTGACCAGGTAAACATCCCAAACCAAAGCGAACCTCAGGAGGAAACTAGCACAAGAAAGTGAAAACATCAAATTAAAACAATGAATGAAAAAGGACATCCTACCTGTCTATCCAACCAGGCAATCGTGTAATATTCAGGGGAACCCATCAAGTACTTGCGTCTCCTAACCGATCACAATCTCTTGCCCTAGTTATACTCCTCGACACTTTTCACCGTAAAAAAAATCACACACTTGTAATTTGTTGTGAAGAAGATGAGAAAATCATCAAATAAAGCCAGTGAAATCCTCGGAACCAGGGTTAGTGGCGAGAGTTTAGGCAGGTGTGAGAGAGAGTCGAGTCGTCCTGTTGACGGTGATTACAGCGACCGAGTGAGGGAACACAATCAGGCCGCTAGTATCTACACGACACACCTGTACTATATACAATACCTGTACACAGGTAAGTATAAAACTAGCTCAACTTTTCCCTAAAAAGAGTGAATGGCACTGTCAACAAATTAGATCAAGTAAGGCAGAGGAAGACAATAAAATGCTAACTCACCACGGATGGGACTGATGTTAATGGAACAAGTTGATACGAATCCAAAAGCATGGTGTCCAGATACAGGTTGAACCAATGGGTGGAATACTAAAGGTGATAGGTCTTATCACGGTATATAGCCTACCATTGGTCACGGCTGAGTGGAGTGAGGAATTTTGTGTGTATACCTTCTCCAGTGTTACCTGTATGCTTACACAGACAGTATCACAGTACCAGAAGTAAAATCCCTCTGTATAGGAGCAGAGTACTACACACAACACCTAGCCACTGTCCCAGCCTGGAATACAGCGTAGTTACAGATTGTGGGCAGTACTGTCCCAACGAGGAACCTTGTTACAGCGGGCCCAGCGTACAGTTGGACAAACAAATGAGCGTGATGCATGTCCTAGCTCCAAAGCAGTCAGCGCTGGCCTCAATTGATGGGATTGGATTGGTCGCTCAAGGCTTCAGTTACCAATGACGCTGAGTTGGGAGGGGGAGGGACCTTTACAGGTCCCTGGGAGTCAGGCCAAAAGGAGGGGGAGAGGTTACAGGGTCTTTGGAGTCTAGCTTAGGCTAGGGGAAAGGGGGAATATGAGGCTACAGGTCCCTGAAAGGTCCCTGGAAGTTAGGCTAAAGGGAGGGAGAGGTAGTTACAACAGGTCCCTGGGAGTCAGGCCAAAAGGAGGGGGGAGAGGCTACATGTTCTTGGGAGTCTAGCCAAGGCAAGGGGAAAGGGGGAATATGAGGCTACAGGTCCCTGGGAGTTAAATTAATGGGAGGGGGAGGTAGTTACTACATGTCCTTAGGAGTTAGGCTAGGTCCCTGGGAGTCAGGCCAAAAGGAGGGGGGAGAGGCTACAGGTTCTTGGGAGTCTAGCCAAGACAAGGGGAAAGGGGGAATATGTAGCAACAGGTCCCTGGGAGAGGGAGATGTAGTTACGACAGGTCCCTTGAAGTTATAGGCCAACAGGAGGGGATGTAGTAAATTCAGATCCCTAGAACTCAGGCCATTTCGGTCCTTTTCAACTTCATCAAGCCATGGTGTTCCCTCTTATATCACACAAACACAAGACTATTGAATTTTGATAGCAATAATTATCTGATTATAAAGAAGATTGTATTTCACAAGTATTAGTTTCATTTCTCTTGTTCTTGGCAAAAGCCATGAAGATTGTCGAAACTGGCCTTCACCTTTAACGACAACAAAAAGCAATTTATCTTCAATTTTCAAACACTCATATAAATAAAAATTAATATTTTATTTCAATCATTATCATATCCAATATTTATTAATATCTCCCCATGTTCCACATCTATCTATGTCTGGTGATTAATTATGACAATGGACAATGGGTGATCTAGGGTGTTTCTAAGCTTAAAGATTCCATCTCCTCTACCCCCATCAATCAGACTCTGAATCGCCCCCTCTACTCCCATCCATCAGACTCTAGATTACCCCCTCTACCCCCATCAATCAGACTCTGAATTGCCCCCTCTACTCCCATCCATCAGACTCTAAATTACCCTCTCTACCCTAATCCATCAGACTCTAGATTGCCCCCTCCACCCCAATCCATCAGACTCTGGATTGCCCCCTCTACCCCAATCAATCAGACTGGATCGCCCATCTACCTCCATCCATCAGACTCTGATCGCCCCCTCTACCCCCATCCATCAGACTCTGGATGGTGGTAGAGGGGCCAATCCAGAGTCTGATGGATGGTGGTAGAGGGGCCAACCCAGGGTCTGATGATTGGGGTAGACGGGTCAATCCAGAGTCTGATGGATTGACCCCTCTACCCCCATTCATTTAACTCTGGATCACTCCCTCTACCCCCATCCATTAGACTCTGGATTGACCCGTCTACCCCAATCATCAGACCCTGGGTTGGCCCCTCTACCACCATCCAGAGTCTGATGGATTGACCCCTCTACCCCCATTCATTAAACTCTGGATCACCCCCTCTACCCCAATCATCCGACTCTGGATTGACCCCTCTCCCCCCATTCATTAAACTCTGGATCACTCCCTCTACCCCCATCCATCAAACTCTGGATTGACCCCTCTCCCCCCATTCATTAAACTCTGGATCACCCCCTCTACCCCCGTCCATCAGACTTTGGATCGCCCCCTCTACCCCCATTCATCAAACTCTGGATTGACCCCTCTACCCCCATCCATCAGACTCTGGATTGATCCCTCTACCTCCATCCATCAGACTCTGGATTGACCCCTCTACCTCCATCCATCAGACTCTGGATTGACCCCTCTACCCCCATTCATTAAACTCTGGATCACTCCCTCTACCCCCATCCATCAGACTCTGGATTGCCCCCCTCTACCCCCTTTCATTAGTCTCTGCATCACCGTCTCTACCCACCCCCCATCAGACTCTAGATCACCCCCTCTACCCCCGTCCATCAGACTTTGGATCGCCCCCTCTACCCCTGTTCATTAGACTCTAGATCTGACACTGGTTTAACTTCTTACATACTTACAAATGGCATGCGCTTATGAAGATTGATTATTAAGTTTCTGTTGTTATGGCCTCTTTTAATGGGTTGGGTCGGGTTGGGTCGGGTTGGGTCGAAGAGACAGACATTACATAGAATGGCAGGTGATGAAGGAGACTTAGCCAGACTGGCAAAGTCCAGCCCCATTGTGATCAAGAGAGTTATGGACTGGACTGTTCTTAATGTTTACAAGCAACCGAACCTGAAAGTGTCTGGTCAGATAAATCACAGGCCTCCTTGTCCACTGTCTTGGTAATAGAAAAATAAATGACAGAAACAGACAGGTTAGCCGTCCACTCTACTAGCACGGCCTCAGGTCAAACACACTTGTCATACTACTAACATATGTGGTCAATAAGTGTACATGATTGGCCTCCTGTTGGTCAGTTCTAGACAGAGGCTCAGGTCTGAGGTGACTGACCACTGCAATATGGGCTAAGCCATAATCTACAGCCCAAATGGTGCAGGTGACATGATTGTAGCCAAGTACTAAGTTTGTAGCTGTGCCACTAATGGCCTGTTACTGTATATGTACCACACACAAGCCCCAGGGATGAACAAATCACACACGCCCTGAAATGCTGCAAATCACCTTTGGGGCCCTAGTCCAAAACAATGACATAGACAAAAAGGTCAACAGGCCCCAAAGCATGCAAACTGATGCAGCAAACGCGCAAAATAAAAATTAAGATGGTGACTCCAGATTACCTTTGACAGATGAAAATTTGAATGTATGTCTAGCTGCGAAGGAAATTCTCTCTCAATGGTGTCGTTTTACTATTTGAATGCCTAAAGTTATTTTAACATTCCATGACCTCTAAGACAACATCCAAGGTCACCTTCAAAATGACCTCCAAAATGAAAATGTCCTTTTAAGTATGTACTGAATTATTAAAAATTCAAGATGGAAGGCCATGCCAAGCGTAAGAAATTTGAAAAATAACCCTTCCAGAAAACGAAAATGTCCTTTTAAGTATGTACTGAATTATTAAAAATTCAAGATGGAAGGCCATGCCAAGCTTAAGATATTTGAAAAATAACCCTCCAGATTCAGCTACCACCATAGACACATATGAACAAGTAAGAATTTCATAACAACATTTCTTTGCCGTTTCTGGTTTTCAATTACAACATTATACTCTTATCACAGACCACAGTCTCTGGTCTGTATCCCTTCTATGGTTCGGTGTAGATTTCATTGAACTTTAAATACACACACATACACTGGGTATACCGTAAGTGCAATCAACATCTGGGCTGACACCATCCACTCCCAACAACGCCAACCAAAAACGTGGAATAAAAACCAAATCAGGCTTACGATAATTTTATACACTTCCTCTCGACATAACTTGGTGTTAGTTTGCGTTACAATATAAATATTGACATATTACTCTACGCTTTTGCAAAGGTTAAATAATTCACAATCATCGCCTTACGTAACGTACAATAAATACACACACTGCACAGTGTACATCCCTATAGTGCAAATATATCAATACAACGGTTATATAATTTACAACTGGTCACCTGGAGTAATATAAATATATCACAAGATATTAGATACAGAATAGTTTATTCTATATCTGCTGTTTATATCAACATTTCAAAGCTATAGATACTTGACTATATAACTACTGTATAAGTTAGCACACACTAGCTGTATATATAGATGTAATGTTACAATCTCGTTCCCGAGTTTCCCTCGATTCTATATCAACACAAGCATAGATATTTCTATAAGACCAAGTCAGAAAAGTTAAGACATTAATTAGAAGTATAAACTAAATTAATGACTAAATAATTGCGGAGAATAGCTACCTGAGATGGATCTGGCACACGCTTGGTACCATACAGGAACTGCAAGGTCTCTTCATGCATGCTGGGTACAGTATGGGTCTATATACACTGATCATATGGTGTAAAACTTGTCAAGTATATTCAGAGGCAATAAAAACTTCTCTCTAGCCAAGAGGGGCCTTCTCAGGAGAAAATCTCTGCGTCGATCAACCTTCGAACCCCACACAGGAGTTTAGACTAATCCAACCAAAGCAATGATATGTATACATGTCTATATACGATCAAAACCAGGGGTGAACAGGTTGATCTAATAAAGGAAAACCACATAATTGAAAGACACTTCCTAGTCTTACTAATATTACAATAAGGGGATTTGGAGCCGGTTTCATGATACTTGATATATTTTAAAAGTATTAATTTCTTGCAACATGTACACCAGTTATGTTAAACAGCGAGCAGTTAAAAAGGACACTGAATATCTTATATTCAGAGATTCAGGCGCCCTGGTGGTTCTCTGGAAATATTCAGTAGAGAGCTGCATAGATCTCCTCTCTAGATTAACTGCGAATTAAAATGATAAGATCTGGAAAAACGAAAAATGGAGTAAACGAAGCTATACCTGCTGAATTCCAAAAAGCTATTATATATGCAGACTAAACACAAACAAGATCTTTAAACCTGTTTGGCACTGCTATTCAGTCTTGCGAAAAGGCTAAATCCCTATAAGCAATGTGTATTTTCCCCAAAACACCTATTACACCTATCAATGAATTCATACAAAAGAACTTTACTGCCTGGAAAATTAAGATGTACAAATTGTCAATTCATTACACAAAGAACGATGCATAAATTTATAAAATAAAGATATAAGTGCGTACAATACCTAGCAAGTAGCCCTGTTATGTTATTTAAATCTGATTACACCAACAAATTGTATTGAAGTTTTGAGTTATTGCACAGTACTTTAAAGTTAGTTATCCCTAAAATAACATAATAAGAAATACGTAACTTGAGTATTAAACAACTCCATCCAATATTGATAAGATAACTACTTTTTGATGTTTCTTTTATTGAGGTTAAACTAGTAACAAAATCCAATATATTTCGCTGAGATAAATATAACCAAGAAACAAGTGGAAGGAATAAATAAGGCAGGACAATAGTTGTCTCCCCTCTCGAAGGTTGTCTCCCCTGCCAATTTTTTTTTTCACACACACATTACACCTATGAGCTAATTCATGGCAATTGATGTCTCATTCCTGATGGTTGGTGGCCATGGACCAATGACAAAATAATCTTCAGTAATAAAATGATCTCAATTATCATAAGTTAAACGTTAGATATTTCCAAACATGTATAACAATGTGACTTGGACGAGTCTACTAATATGTTTGCTAAATGTTCAACCCCTCTCTCCCTCATGCAAGCCAAAGGACCTAGCCAGTCTAGCTGTAATGGTGGGGAAACGACACATAGCTGCTCTAGCTGACATGTGTCTACACCATCCCCATGGCACTTCTGTTTTTGTATTTCATTTCAAAATGAAGTTAACAGCTTAACTATTTCTTTTAATACTTTCTGGTAAATAAAAAGTCAAGTTTAGAAATGATATCATTTTCATTCAGTGTTTCTGAGAATTCTTCTGTGGTCCAGTAAATCAAACCAGCAAAGTTAAAAAAGAGCCTGTATGGAAAAAGCGAAGAGGCGTCAAAAGGCTTTTATTTGTATAGAGAAGAGGTGTTCCGAAAGAAATGCTTACATCAGGCAACTGGGGAACATTTCAAAAGGCCCTGAATATAGGGCACAGAGTTACAGGAGGCATGAGATGGACAGTCATGTCTCAATCTGTAAAACAGTAGCTGTCAGATGCAAAACAAAAGGTTTCCTGACATAGTCCATCAAACCCTTGTCCTGTAGGGATTTCACCTTTCAAAAGCGCAATCAATAAAATTGACCAATCATTTTCCATTCTTGCGGTTATTTTCTGTGTTGGTCTTCCATAATGATCAGAAGCCTAGTATGGTAACATAATTTTCTAAATGATAGCAAAATAATGCTTATTATGATTTAATTGCTCAATAGAATATCCCATGGCGATTTCAGGGAATGGAAAGTAAAGATAAGTGATTGTGTGGTTCTGCATGTGTACGAGGTGCAGTTCTTCTCCACACAGTCTGTAACTGACACATGATGACATGAAAATCTAATATCCGTGAGAAAACAAGCATTCAT
The DNA here is from genome assembly GCF_002113885.1 of Mizuhopecten yessoensis. Classification (NCBI taxonomy): domain Eukaryota; kingdom Metazoa; phylum Mollusca; class Bivalvia; order Pectinida; family Pectinidae; genus Mizuhopecten; species Mizuhopecten yessoensis. The sequence goes on along the minus strand of NW_018408820.1, from coordinate 781,525 downwards.
TTCCCAATAATCCATTAGCAAAAAAGATTGAATTTTGGTTACAATAGAAATCACTTAGTGTAGTTATCTGTGTTGTATTTCCTACAATCAAACCATTGGCCTAGTAACAACGGCCAATATATACATCACACCTATTTATAGATGTTGTGTTATCGCAAATTTTGTGTTGTCATGGATACCGCTATTAATTGGAAATGTTCTACAAGCAATTGTCAAAACCAACAATCCCAAGTAGAGACGACAAATATTTGTTCTCCAAGCTTTCATTAGCCTCGATTAATGCAAACTGTCAACTTCTGCTGGAGACAAGGTCATGGATAAACGTCCTTTCCCTTGGACTTAGAAAAACATAACTTAAATATGAGTACTACATGACTCTGATAAGAATTAACAATCTAGGAGTATTAAAGGATTATAAATTGAGATGCAAAAGGGAAAACTTGAAGACATGGCTGTGATGCAATGTGCTCCAAATCCCCCCCACCCTCCCAAAAAACCCAGATTTATCAGGAGGAAGAAAATTCACCAAAAGGACAGGCATCAACATGCATTCCTTGTGCATATCGTTGAACATTACACCAATTTGTGCTGAAGTGACATTCATTATGCACCCCGTGCAACACTATTCCTTATTCACATTACATAAAATTTTCAAAGCTATTGGTCCTTTTGGGCAATCATTGTAATATTAAGTACATTTTTCGGTTAGGATTAGAAAATATGCTTTGGATTGCTTTTGAATTATATCATTCAAATTTTTTTTGGGGAGGGGGGGTGGGGGGAGAGGAGATCCTAAATACACATATTTGATATTCTTGATTATGTGACAGACGTACATCATACAGGTGGGTGCCAAGGAAAAGGACCAACAAGGCCGGATGGTCTTGTTTGCTGTCAGATCTCCAGATTCACGTCCATTACCTTACAGCTAAGTTCAAAACAGAGTTCAACCCCACTCCCCCCCAGGGATCACCTTTCCACCCAAGGATCACCTTTCACCCCAGATATCCGGGTCCACCAGTTAGGCCACACACTAGTGTACATATTAGACCTTGTTCCTCTCCAATGACAACGCTGATGCTCAATATATATCTTTTACATAGACTCAAATAATTCTTTTGTCCATTACGAAAGAAATATTTTGCCAAGATTTGTGACGAGAGTGTGAAATGATCTCGTTTACAAACGCCACGGTTACGCGCACCACCCCGGTTGGATGAGCAAAGTGATCAATGAATGGCTGGATGTGAAAGGAGCAATTACGCTATACACACATATATGATATGCTTGGTTGTACTGACATCAAGAATCTCTCAAAGAAACTTCATAACACAATGAACGAAATATTTTCCGTGTAATGTTCACGTCATTTCAATAATCAAAACTTTGAGCCAAGTTAAGATCAAATTCTTTTTTCAAAGTTATTCTTTTGAATTGATATATATTTCATATTTCTTTTCTCCTTGAATAACACGCTTTAAACTTTAATGACATGGTTCCCATAGCTACAGCTAGAGAGATATATTGCCCTATACTTCGTTTCTTTTAACTACCCATTTCAATACCAATGTGATATCTTGTTCTGTTTTTTGTATGCTCCATATCAACCCAGGTTAAAAAACATATTCTGCTTTATAATCGCTGCAAGCTTGTCGTACAAATCACAATAACCATCAATTATCCTCGCAATGTGTTGTAATTTTAGTATGAATCAAGCCGTTTGTTGAACCACATAGACATTTTCTTTCCTGTGTAATTGATTTTGGGTCTTGTTTCCATTCGAAATGGATAAATCATTCTAACCTTTTGTGGGGGGGGGGCAATGTTTCACCGTGATATTTAGACATTGATCTGCCATTCTGACGGGAGACTTGAAGCAACACGTTTACGTCTGCAATGCAGCGATCAAGATTTTAATTAGAACCTAATGACATTTTTGGACACATGTCAATCAATTAATTACAGAATTAAGCCCACGGCGGGTTAATGTGAGTATGTGTCAGCTTGGGTCATGTGGCAGAAATCCCCTCCCAAACATTCTCCCGGTTACTCTCCAGCACATGCAATACTCTTGGCTTTTACTGTTGGTGAACACGCCACCACAAATTCCAGATCGGTAATTACCTAATTGAATGACTACTGATGCCTTACAACAATATTCATGATATCATTATAGTCTTTTGAGAAATATTTATTGCCTTACACAAATTAGTTTCTTCTGCTGCTTGAAAGAAATTTTGAGTAAGTCTTGTACCAATGAAAGCCTGTGTGTAATTCCCGAATATCTTTCTCCTGAGCTGATTTTCTAGTTTTGTTGTTTCGCTTCATTACCATATATATATGTATTAATGTATTTCAAATGAACCTAATCAAAATCCTCCGATATACAGTCATGTTTCCGATTAATACCACATACAACGATTTGTGTCCCTGCACCAATACAGAAGATTTACATAAAACAGATTCTTACTGAACATTTCTAAAAGAACATCCTGAAACAAATCCCTGTAAAGTCAAGAAATCTACGTCGAATATATCGGAGAAAGAACAAATCAAGGTTAAATTCTAAGAATTCAAATATATACAGAAACTGTTTTCCTCTGCAAGGTCTTAAAACAAATTCTTAGACATTAAAGTAAGGAATTCTCAGCTGAAAACTCTCCGTTTCTGAGGAAGCACAGAATTAAGATTCAATTCCTGGGAATAAAATATGTAAAGATTTGTTACAAACAGCAATAAAGATGGGGTTTGGCATAGTTAAACGACTCCATCAGAAATTTGCAATGCTGATTGAGAGAAAGTTGGCATTGGTATTTCTGCGATCTTGGCAGTATGAAGGGTTGGTATCATATTTCTAGACAACCACGACGTCCCAGAAAAACAAGACGGTAGTCAAATACTGATCAATATTTTCCTGCGGATGATTTATTAAACGCCAATGGTACCAGATATTTTGTCACCATTTCGAACAAGTACAGTACAACAATATCTTGGTCTATTTCTGTATGAAAGAAGAATGGAAAACTGGAAAACGAAGGATGATTCATCTATTACAGAAATATCTACCATTGTTGACTGAAAAATCAAATTAAATGAACAAATCTATTTTAAACCTATGTTTTCATTAAAAGTGATCCGTGAATTTGAAAAAACATATTTTAGAATACATAACTGAGAATTTTACTTTGGATATATTCAATGACCTATTTTGAAGATGACTTGCTTATATTCTTGAAAAGATCTGATCGCTTGAAAAACTTAATTACATAAGTCTAGGCATAACGCAAATGACATTTTTGTGATCGAGGACTTACAAAGTTTCGGAACCCTAGCCTTGGACACCAGGTGGCGTTGATGAAGTGCTTTGCTGTACAGAAGGTACAAGCCTTTTTGTCAAAACCAGGTAAACCCTGAAGTATGTTTGTGTTGGAAATTCCGAAATGCAGACAACAACATGCAGTACTATTTTTAAATAAAGTGAATGAAGTGTGTATGTTTGTATGTGAGGGGGAGGGGAGGGGGAGTCATTCCTACAGTGAGATGGAATTATGATAATGCTTTTCATGAATTGCGAAAGTGCAAATTGATAGCGTATTGAAGCATAAATCCACTTTTCTCCAATCTCTAAGAATGTAGGAAGATTTTCTTGTATAATTCTGAATATAAAGCATCTATAAAGAAAACCAAGAGTTTAAATTTTTTGTTCAACTGTAAGCAGAATTTGAAATAAAACAAATTCCTCTTGGCATTAAATTTCGGGATTACATTTGGGATTTTCATGTTTCAAATTCTGACGGGAACAAATGTATAAATCTCATTTGGAATGAATTTGGTCCTACGTAGATAGGAAGGAAAATGAAGTAGGTGATTTAATGGGGCACAGGTGAGAGGGACTAATCTGATTGCAATACAGGTGAGCTATCTTCTTAGTATCTAGGGACAGAAAGGGCAAGGCAATCAACGGATTAAACTATACTTAACCCAGAGACCTGTCGGCCGGCAGTTTTGTTGTATTAATTGTCAGATGGATAGATTGACCCATTATTCGGAGGATTTCGCTCAATGACCACTTTTATCTGGTAAGGACGAGATTTTGTATATATTGGACTAATGGTCTATGTCGTTTCAATAGGAGGGCCATTTGAATATTGTTTGGAAGGATTTCTGAATGAGTGGTTTTATCTGCCCCGATATATAGGCTTAATGGGACAAACAACCCTAGAACAGGATAGGCATTTAATTACTGCAGGCTCTTCTATCTCCTACTGGTCAATCCAGCTATACGCCGTACTAATAGGGAATTCCAACTATTGCATGTATGTTGATATATCTCGCAATGACCTCTATTTATCTTTGGAGAGACAGTATTTGAACAAATAAAAGAAAAAGAAAGACCTTAACAAAACTGGCGGACAGAAATATCACTATCTATCAAGTATCATGGTCAGTTTGATAAGGATTTTAACATCGTTGACAGGTCGGAGTGGTCAGAATATTTGTGTGGTCATCCAATCGTCATTGTTTGCTGTTCCCTAAAGCCCTTGAGAGCTGACTAACCCTGTCACTAGGTCTCCAGTCTGTTTAAGGGTATCGTAATCTACCAACAATTAGCATAAATCTCGACCAGCTATTTCATGTATGGATGCCTCCACGGATATGGACAACCTTTTTTTTATTCTGTTCGCTTTGTCCATAATAGATCTTTTGATACATAAAATAATGTTAATCTATCATTGATGAAAGGTATTTAAAAAATAAATAAAAAAATTATCAAAAATATTTGAAAATTTCTCCACAAAAAACACATTTACCAAGTAGTGTCCTATCTTGGAAAGACTCACAATTTCATACCAATTTTTACTTTTGAATCCTCATAGACTTATAAACTATTGGCTCACCATGAATAGATCTAACATAAGCTGTTCATAAAAGCTATTATCTATAAAAGGCAACTGTTCATAAAAACAATGTCTAAAGACATGCTGTTCATTTCGATCATTTTCTATAAAGTCAACTTCTTTATTTTGACCACAGTTAGAAAAGATAACTTATTATAAAGGTCAGTTTCCATAAAGATGATATCTACTGATAACCGTCACTCAAATACAGTTTTACCTGTCTATAAAGACCACTGACTTATTTCTTATATAAGATTGTTTGTCTATAGAATTCACCTCAAAAAGGTCTACCTGTCTATAAAAACCACTGAACTATCTATAATTTAAGACAATTTGTCTATAGAATACGCCTCTATATAGTCCACCTGTCTATACAAACCACTGACTTATTTCTTATTAAGTCTACCTGTCTATAAAGACCACTGACTTATCTGTAATATAAGATCATTTGTCTACAGACAACATCTCAATAAATTCTACCTGTCTATAAAACTACCTCTTTAAAGAGAACATCTCCTAGATAAACCACCTGCCCAGAGAGACCTGAATCACCTATAAAACAAAAATCTTTCAAAAGCAATCAAGCCGCAAGTGATCTTGGGATATCCAGTGCCCTGAGAATTAATTCTCATACATCAATGTAAGGAATATCTATAATTAAATGTTAATCTATTTTTGCAATAAAGCCATTTTGAACATTATTCACAATTTTAAAAGTAGACTAACTGAAAGAAAATCTGTTTACTACGTTTTGGAGTTGACACTTCAACATTCAAATCAAAAGTCTATCATCAACTGAAGAGAAATATATCAAAACCAAATTCATATCAGTTTCAAAATAAATCCTTGAACCCGTTTAGTTTAAATGTCCAAATTTAAAGGCAATTTCCTCTCTCAATCAATGAAATCTGTACACAATGGTTAAATAGGAAATGACTTGGCATCAAATTACAGATATATATATATTTGAATGATTTTGTTTCCGATAGTTGAATTTTCAATTAGGACTTTGTGGAAACAATATGTTTAATTGTACATCTAATTTCTGTTTTCCAGCACTGTCAGTACTTACTTATCTACATATAGTGACATATTGTGATTTTACGGTCTATCGTAATGGCGATCCAATTATTTCTTGCGCCCATGAGATTGTACTGGACTTTCTTTAACTCGTGGCTGTCACCTTGCTTGGCATTATTAAAAGTTTATGACGGACTGTAATTCAAGGAGAACTGTTGTACTTTTTTTCATTTCCCTTTAATCTGCCGAGCCAGCATGATAGCATTGATAGGCTTGAAGGTGCCGACATTATACGATAAATTTCATACGATCCTCAAAACCGATAAAGTTTGAATCGCTTTTTATCATAAAGGCTTTTATTGATTTATTGTAAATGTCATTTTTTTTTTTTTTTTTAAACATTAAAATCAAATGTACTATAATGGGTTATCACAACATTATTAGTTCTAGTTTCAGTTTGGAAGTTGCCAATAGCAACAAGCTAGTAATTATCACATGACATTATTCAGTTATATATGGTGCCCCGGGAGGGGAAAACCAACCTTTGTTGACAAATGTCTGGTAAAACTTGCACGTAATAATTCAAATTCATTAAATTGTAGTATCCTCCATAAATGTTTCAAAGGAGTTAACGTCCCCAAACAAATTTCATGCAATATATCCTGTAGGATGTCGAAAGAATCACTGTAACACATCCGCTACATTAATTTTGATTTATAAATCTCAATATAATGTCCCTCGTTCCATATGCCACCTGGCTTACTGCCGACATCTTTCAAGGTTTCTTTTTCTCAATTTCTTAAAAAACCTATAAACATTTCCCTGAACTCATTGCCAATTTTTTTTTATTAAGTCAGAATTTCTCTTAAAATATGTAAGCAGTTTAACAAAGTTATAGTGTATGAATAGAATGAAAAATGTTTAAATTTTCTTCAGTTTTACAAGTGTTTTAGTACTTTAGACTATAAAAGACTGTATCAGCGCTGTCAAGAAAAACATTACCGCTGCAGAGTAAGTAACGATCTTTTGGCTTTGAACGTGAAGCAGCTATCACCTTTGTTATTCACATAGAGTCTATCTCACCAGCATTGCTATGAAAAAACCAATTGTGCAGTTCTGATAACATTGGTAGGTGTTAGTTAGAGAAATCTTCGCACAATATAGAGTTAATTATAATGTCAGATTGTATAAAGAGTTATCATGTGGCCGTAAACTTTTCTTGTAGGATTTCTATCTCATAAAATTGACCTCATTACAAGTTTGAACATTCATAGTCTGACAAAAAAAAGAAAGAACATTCATAGTCTGACAAAAAAAAAAAAAAGTTCAAACCAAAGTGTACATGTATATATATAAACTTGACACGCGGTGACCTAGATTTCTGATGCCCATCTGATGATAAATAGTGACACCAGACGATGTTTTTATAAGATTCACCACAACCCGAGGGTGTTTTTGGGACCTTTTATATGTAACCATCTATAAGTGTAAAATATTATTTATTTAACTGAACTATCTCTGGGCAACAGGCACTAACAGAAACATGTGGTGAGTGGGAAGATGGCACCCACCCGGTGACCCATCTTACGACAACTACCTTAAGTGTACCGATCAATGTTACTGCCACAACCACGACGACAACGCTGCCCTACCCCTCGACAAGCTATTTTAACTCCCTCTAACTATGCTACAGGTATGTCTACTCCGACACTCCCTATTGTCATGGCAACTTGGAGGACAAGACATAATCTTTGCTGGAGGACACTCAAGGTCAAAATCTTAAAAACACATAAAACTTTTCATATATTCTGTTTTATTTCCATGATAAAGAGAAGATGCGGACTGTGAAAACAGGTTAGAAATTTCACTTAATTTGCATAATCTGAAATGAACACAGAAGAGGATAGACCTCCCCCATAAGAGTAATGTTACTGATAAACCATACCACTGATAGTCTCACAAATATTAATTGCTTATCACGGTACTAGCTTTCAGGTATTTGTATCCAAATTCTAATTAGAAAATCAAGTATCACTTATTACATAATTCATAATACTCTTCCAGGTTGCTTGCTTGTGGCTGGTAAAATCAAGTAATACCATACTTGATAGGGTCCCTTGTTTTAATTAATATACTTTTTTATAATCAAAATCAGCATATGTCCATATGCTTCAACTATGACCTTTATTCTCTGATTTTCTTTTACACAGGGGTCATTTGAAGTGTTTTATTTCAGGACTTTTTTCCCCCATGAAGCCATCCCGTTTTTCTACTCCCTCAAAATTTGAAAGGTCAATCTCTAAGCATTGACTCCACAGTACTGAACAGTCCCAAATTCTCCAAAGCTGATTGAAAACTCAAAGCCAAGACACACTAAATCAATATACATTATACTAAAGCTCAAGGTTTACAGCTTTTCAGGAAGAGAAGACACTGTCTTAGACATAATCTTACCAGGATAAGGGGGGCAGCCACCTGTTGTTGATGCTGATGTTGACTTAGGTACATCACTATGGTAACAAGAATTCCCTGTTGATGTCTTTATATGTATACGTCCAGTACTAACTCGAGAATTAGGTCTTGTATGAGTCTGAAATCTTCCGACTATAACGCGATTACCTTATCAACTTGTCAACAGTATTACTAACTATGTTCAACACATGCTAACAAATCATGAATGCAAACCCGGTGACCTCTGACCCTTGGGACCTCTGACCCTCACTCTGGAGTATAAAATGTTATCTGTTTAATTAGCCGATAATATTGCTGATAAGGGACATAACTCTCCACTGTAGAATGGTCAAATTATCAAACCAATAGTTCATGTATGGGATAAACTGTTGTGGTACCATTGAAAAGTTAACTCATAAAAGTTGTATCTATAATTGAATGTCTTAATCAAGCTTGCTCACGGATACAAACATCACTTATAATCTATGTTTGTATAAAACAAAGACCAACCTCTTGAAAACGGTTATCTGGGTTAATAGTTAATGCAGAAAAAACAACAATTTGACATGATGCATCTTGCAATTTGTTGTTTTTGATGATATTAGTCATAGCTTTCTGAGCAAATGTTTTCTTTCATTTTCAGTCAGACATTCAAGCATCATAAGAAACAGATAATTAGTATGGAAGGCCTGCACCAGAATGATATCTGTACAATTTATTTCAAGAACCTCAAGGATTATCCACAGGGTGGTCAGGTGGTCAGGTGGTCAGTTGGTCAGGTGGTGCAGTGGATAGCGCACTTGCCTTTCACCAAGACGACCAGGGTTTGATTCCCCGATTGGACGTGAAGAGGTATTGGGGTCACCTGACCGACCACGTGGGTTTTCTCCAGGTACTCCAGTTTCCTCCCACATTAAGACCCCCCACACGCTAACATCCGGGCCAACAAGAGTGATTAATATAAGTTGCGATAACTTGTTTCATAATTGTTGTAAAATAAATAAAGTTATTTTATATCCACAGACGCCAAGATTCGAACTCCACACCTACCCGTTACCAGGGAACCAAACCTGACTTTTATGATTGAATGCTCGTGCTTAAATAGGATCAATGTGGTGTCGATGGTATAGGATTTAGTGTAGATATATATTTCCCATTACAAATAATAAAATCACTTTCATGCCCTCTGGTGTACTTTTTTTTTATTGTAATCACTAAATGACCTTTAGATTTTCACTTGTTATAAACATGCAATTTCTGTATTAGGGTTGTGAATGATCACATACCATATCAGTGTCAACAAAGATTCCAGTACTAGAAACAGATTCAATATCTATCAAACAAACGATCTGATCGCAATGTCATTCTGTTTGAGAACCGGTTTGTGCTAGCTAGTGAATCCATTAGGTAACACATACGTCACTTTTATCACCCCAAACGCCATTGCATCTTTCAAATATTGCTTCCATTAATCTGTTTCTATGTAAATGCAGTTGGTAGTCAGTGAGAAATACTTTGTACAAATCCATTCATTTATCTTAGCTACTTTTTTAACATTCCATTAGTTCAAACTACAAAATCACAAATAACACTATAAATTTTGTTGAAATAAATTGGAAAGCATGCTGGGAAATGTCACATGATATCATATGTTGCATGCTGGGAATATTCATGTGAACACTGAACAGACATAGCTATACAACATCTGGCCCGGGTTAGCCGTCTAATGTGAAAAACCCTATCTGACAAGACAAGATAAGACAAGTTAGGTGTCTGTGCATGCTAAATTTCTAAATTCTATGGTTGAAATTTGAAGCATTTTAAAATATTTGTTCAAATTTAACTTTCAAATGAGGTATATATATAAACCATTTTGCAATTATTCATTATCATTCCCACGCCTCATGGGACATGGTAGCGAATGTTCCGTTGATTTCGCTAAAAATGCTAATGATTAATAATATCAGTATTAATGTGGAGTCACATAGATTTGAACTGTATACTTATCAAAAAGTTAATTTACTAATATTATTTCCTTCATTTTCATGCAAAGACAATTATATACGCCACAGGCATTTTAGGGAGTAAGTGCTGGAGAAAAGTGACTAACATAACAAATATTATGAACACTGGTGAAGAGCCCTGCTTTATCATCGAGAGGTTTGGTTACTGAATCCCTCGGTGAAGATGTTGGGGTTTTGTAAAATAAAAATATTTCAATTTGAACTCTTCTTGGCTAGAGATAAAACAGAGAATACTATGACCCTGGCTGTTGCTTCTCCCTAGGCACCCATCCTCCTATGACCCTGGCTGTTGTTTCTCCCTAAGCACATCTCATCCTATGACCCTTGCTGTTGTTTCTCCCTAAGCACATCTCATCCTATGACCCTTGCTGTTGTTTCTCCCTAAGCACATCTCATCCTATGACCCTTGCTGTTGTTTCTCCCTAAGCACATCTCATCCTATGACCCTTGCTGTTGTTTCTCCCTAGACACCCGTCCTCCTATGAACCTGGCTGTTGTTTCTCCCTAGACACCCGTCCTCCTATGACACTGGCTGTTGTTTCTCCCAAGGCACACATCCTCCTATGACCCTGTCTGTTGTTTCTCCCTAGGCACGCGTCCTCCTATCACCCTTGCTGTGGTTTCTCCCTATGCACCCGTCCTCCTATGATGCTGGCTGTTGGTTCTCCCTAGGCACCCGACCTCCTATGATCCTGGCTGTTGTTTCTCCCAAGGCACACATCCTCCTATGACCCTGTCTGTTGTTTCTCCCTAGACACCCGTCCTCCTATGAGCCTGGCTGTTGTTTCTCCCTTGGCACCCGTCCTCCTATGATCCTGGCTGTTGTTTCTCCCTAAGCACATCTCATCCTATGACCCTTGCTGTTGTTTCTCCCTAGACACCCGTCCTCCTATGACCCTGGCTGTTGCTAGGACGTTAAACCACCAACAAACAAACTTCACTGAACCTTTACTAAGAGACCACCTGCTGTAGGAGACATATGTATGGACTTCCAATAGGTGGTCGATGAATACAGGTTTAACCGCATATCTTTATCTTGTCATAACCAAATTTGATTATCTGAAATATTTTAAGCTGTATCATCAGTGCAGCATTGCCTGCTTATTATAATCAACTGATAGGGCCAAAACAAAAATGTCTGTTTAGGGTTCCCGACTAACCCTAGGTTTTTACCCCCCAACCCAAAACTTTTTGATGAAAAAAAATATGAAAAAACCGCTGATTTTCGAATTTTAGAAGGTTCCTTGCCTTTCAAAATGGCTTTCAGCTCCGTGTTGGTGCTAAATGTCTGCATATGGAGCACAATTGGCATCCAAATGAACCTTGTTTATATAATTCTTTGTTTTACATTCAATTCCGTCTTTGCGTATTGCAGTTATCTTCTCTTGNTTTTCCTCTAGTTAGAGCGTGATATTTCAAGTTTACATCAGCTGCTGCTGTAAGTCATGTTAGCTCATAAAACACTACAAAATGTTTCAGTACAAGCACTCAGTTTCCTGTTCGATCCTCACCAGGTATAACGGTTTGTGAATGACGCCATCAAGAGCTGAAATTAAAAAAAAAAAACCAAAAGGAAAAAAAAAAAAAAAAAAAAAAAAAAAAAAAAAAGATGTAGTTAAGAATGAAATTTCATCCATCAGCAGCAGAAACCAAGTTTGAGGCTACCATAAACTTCTGTACTGTGGACCTTTTGTTCTAAAATTGTCCCAGACTTTACATAGCACAGGAGAGGGCCTTACATGTCACTTTAAAGTAGAACAAAAATAACTTTAGCCATTTGACATTCCATCTCATGATTGAGCGAACCCATAGATGTACTGAAATTTCCTACAAACTCGCATGTTTGTGCACAAGTATTATGGAAATTTATTTTAAAAAGGAACCAGTGTTTTTTTTCAAAATCATATCTTTCCAAACACTTTCCTCACAAGACGGTGTCCCATAAATTTCCATATCAGCAACAAGTATGAATAGACGTATGTTGGACCGTGAAAATTTCTCCCATTAACAAATGAAAGGCCTCTTTGTCACTGAAGATAGTTTATATGAAATATGAATATATATTAAAATTGTTTTCTTTACGGGAACTCAACAGGCACTTATGTCGTTGAAAGGGTGTATATGCTGAAGATTGTATTTTCTAAATGGACTGATTTTTCTTGTTATGATAATGAAGAGGAATCAGCGGGGAAACACGACAACACTACACACAAACAACCGAGATTTCAGACAAAATCTGTTTAAAATTCATCAACATGTTCTGCTTATAGGCGGAAAGCTCAGTGTGAAATTTGTGTGTCTCTGTATCCCATCATGTCCTCTTGTCCTTAACTGTATGTTCTATAAAATCAGATTTCTGTTGAGCTTTTGTGGAATTCAAGCCTAATTTAACAACAGACAGATCCTCCGAGGTTTGAACCAGAACTAAAGCTCTTCATCCCCTTTTCTCCGCTTATATGAAAAATCCTGACAATTGTTATTGTATTTTGACCTTAATTCCCCGTGTTTGAGTACTTGTTACGTTTTCAGATGTCTGACGTTTCGTTTTGTCCAGATACATGTGTTTTGTCCCAGAGTTTAGTAACAGGTGCTCGACCTGCCGGTGTTTACCACCGCTTCTCCGCGGGTCAGTCGATGATCCGTTTCTCCGGAGATAGGTGTTAAAGATCTTCAGCACAGGGTTACTATAATACAGGTATTCATACATAGGTATGTCGTTACTCAGGTGTTACAGACCTACACCTGGCCGTACAGTAGCACCTGTACAGGTATGTCTATAGCTACCTTAATGACATAATTTCAGCCCCTCCCCAACAGGGTAATCTCGTGAAGGGATCTATATACTGAGGGGATACACACTTCAGACCCCAATGTACTCATAACGATGTAATGAGAAGAGGGCCCCCTACTATGTCTGTAGGCACATATTACATATACAAGTATCAGGGCACAGATAATCCAGTCGTAGGCCTCTCATTGAGGGCTGAACCGATACCCTCTCAAACCAGAAGATTCAAACTCAGAACTGAATAGAAACTATTTAGTGGTTGTCATAACTTAGCACCTTGGAATTAGCACCATACTCAGGAGTGCCTATACAGTATGTTTATAAACTGTTTGTTAAGTTATGTGCCCCCCCACCCCCCTCCCCCAAATGATAAAATGTATAGTACATGTTCACAATACCATTTTTTATAATCTGTGGTTAGGACAACACAGTTGGAGATATCTAACAGGTAAACTTACGCACACAGAGATGACATTTGCATAAGGATTACAAACACACGATTAATTTACCAAATGTCAATATCTATTTGTCATTTATAAAAATATGACGGTGATATCTATATATTTTTTGTCATTTTCCTGGAGTGAAGATCCAGACTGTCATGTTTTTCTCCCGTTACCTGGTCACAGTCTTAGAATAGCTAGTGTCTGGCAAACATTTCAGAGCTTGTCACAGTAGTTTCTGCTACAACGCATTTATCTTTTTCATAAGCAAACTTGTGTCAAGAAAAAACATTAACGGATACATAATTAACGATAATAGTTACCAATTTACATTTAGAAACAATTTCTGTGTCATTCCTACAACTCTATAAATAAAACACCTATTTGTATTTAACAAACACGAAATAGTTGCAGGACCGGTGCTGAAAGTTGTTCAAGCATGCAATGACACAGTAACACAGTTTCTGTACGTTCAAGCATCTAAATGACACAGATCCCTGTTCTAAAGGATTCATTCATGCTCTTTACAAATCGCATGTACGATCTGCACCCCTTTATGATTTAATGATATTTCATAGTTATCTTTATGAATTGAGATTTACCAAAGTATCATTATGAATTTAATGCAATTCCTGGTCTACCTTTCAAATTTAGCATCAATCAAGTAAATATGTCTACATATATAATCTATAACTTGTATAGTATGAAAACCTTTTTGAATGGAGAAACAAATGTTAAATGACTATAAGGTAGCATCTTATAGTCATATCTTTGATTTTAGGGGACCTGGGGTCCGGAGGGTTTTGAGGATAAGGGACAGGGAGTTGGGGTTTATGGCAAAGAAGTTTAGAGTGTGAGGGATGCGAGATATCTTACAGCAGCTAGGTTAACTTATTCACCCCTGAAGTGTCATAATAAACTATTCCAACCTTTGAATTGAAAGAGTTCAAATGCGTCTTCAAAGGGGATTGAGTCAAGTTCTGCAACCTCGCAACAACCATGGCCATTTAACCTTTTCACCACTGTAGACCATAATGGACTCATCCATATCAATGCATGGTAGAGTCTACTCACGTTACATAGGGGTGAAAGGGTTAAAGACGATGTCCAAACAGAACATGGTACCACTTGTGGGCTATTATCTAGTACCATCTAACTGAAATATCAAAACCTGGACACGATAGCATGCACCACTTTATCCATTTACATTGTTCTGACACTTACTATAGACAGAGGGAGTTGTTTTATATTTACATCACACAATTTATATGTTACTCACGTTCTATTTACTCCTGAAGATAACAACTGCATAAGTGCATATAAATCAATGAATGCATTTTTTTGGGGAAGAAAAACTGTTTTATTGGTCGAAGAGGTGTTAATTCTTATTTCTAAGCAAATAAAAAAGCTATAAAGAAAATGTCACATTGTTTTTTTCAAACCAACTGGCAAACATCTAGTTTGTGTTTGTTATATGGCATAAGATTTTAGTGAAAGGAGGCTTACAATGTTCTCAAAGATTGATTTCAGTCAATTTAAAGTTAAATGTCTTCACGTTTTGTCCCGATGCTCAAAGAAACCTATTGGCCTCAAATGCAATGTGTGCTGTTTAAATGAAATCAATACTGACATTTAAATCAATTTTGTTGTAATTTGATAAACAACAATTCACAAACACACAAAAATTGCTTTCATGAATAATGCATTTCAGTTAAGGCTATATGCAACATACCTTAACCCATTCACCCCTAAAGTCACATTTGAACCTTACCAAGTCATAGACTCGGCAAGTCCAGTTTTTTGTAGGGGTGAATAAGTTAAACATAATTCAAGTAGTTTGTCTAAGAGGTGCCTCACCTAAAATATAATTAGTGTTGTACAATAATAAATAATTTCCTGGGAGCTTCCAATGATTTTCTGTGTACCTTTCACTTATATTCATTAAAACAAAATCTATTCATCTCATTTCTTAAGCTGGAACTGTTTTAGGATGGTGTAGTTTTAGTGCAGCATGAAATTATGACCAATTATCTTAAATTAACGAAGAAAGTGACAATTTAAATCAGGATCTTTAATGTAACTAAATATTTTGTGTGGATATTTTTGTTACTACAGAACTGCTTAAAAATCTACTGAGAAATATTTGTAATTGTAAGCCATCAAAATTGAGGCATTTAGCCCATTCTTGCCAACTTTTTGAAATTTCCATGGGGAAGATTATGCTTGCACAAAATTTAAACATAAATAAAGGATGTGTATACACCCTCTAGAGACAAAATAACTCTCTACAATGACATAGTTTGAGTTGCTCTTTCAGATGAATTAATTAAATCTGAGAATATATGAACAGTATAGCAAATTCATTGGTTGAAAATACTAAATTTAAAGGTTCAAAATAGAGAGTCTCCCTCCTACATTGGGAGGGTTGGCAAGAAGGATTTAGCCAATAGAAATTAATGCATGTATTTTAATCAAAGTGAAATGATTGTGTATGCAATATCATTTAATTTTATCAAATCCAATACAGGTAAAATATAATTAACTTCAACCAATATCACTTCTTGTATACTTGAATTCCAGTGATTCGTCCCCAAACCTCTTGTACATACAGGTTATCCAGTGTCTGTCCAGGTTATTAGCCCTGGGGATATTGTTATAATGTTCATTCAATGAGATGCCACTTAATCCATTCTTACAGTTTATTCTATACACAATGAAGAAAATTCCTCCATTATCTGACAGATCTGTGGTATTACCAAACAACAGTTCAGCCACATAGATTTTGTATGCTGGAGGGTGGTGTGACCAACATTTATCAGAGAATCTGTGCTAATATAAACACAGGGGTGTGAAGACACCTCCCTGTCATCAACCTCAATAGAAATCAGACCAGCTTTCAGATATTTCTGGTCAACTTCCAGTTATATACATCTTTTCACTAAAAATCAACTGATAATGTTTTTCTTTGTCTAATTTACAAGTAAAACATTTTTTTAAAGTAGATCACACTTAATTTACAAGGTTTAAACATCAGAATTAGGTTTAAACATTTCAGAAATATTTTTAATTAAAGAAGGTTATGCTTTTAATAATTTGTTATTTAATTTTGAAGCTAACCAGGCTCTATCCTTTTTCTAATGTGGATGATCGTGATTTGTAGAGAATACAAGTATTAATCCTGGTCATCAACATTCCACACTGGAGACAACAGAGAAGAAAGATTACACAGTAAAAACAGCTCCGAGAAATAAGGTTGGGTTATGTCCCCTGATCATATTGAAGGATTGTCAATCAGGTTTTTTGTTTTTACAAGATGGATAAATAATATCGTTAGCAATCTGTCAATATTGGGGACTGTTGTCATGAGGACAATATAATGGGGGTTGGTGGGTTTGGGGTCCATATTTGTTTTAATATTTCATTTAAATTTTGTTTTTTACTACAAATGTCCATTTTTTTCCAAAGCATCATACATGTTCTACACAATATAGATGTAAACATCTAATTGTAAAACTTCAGTTGAAATTCATTTTTCCAGTCACTATTAATCCAATTATTTCTAAATTGTTGCAGTAATCTAGCTGTATGATAATTAGTTCAGGCCATTTTTGAGGGTGGACGGTTTACGGAGTTTCCACTTTATCGTCCATCATATTGATATTGTGTTTGGAATCCATGAATACGAGGATTTACGATAAAAACCGACTGGAAAAGTAGTTAGTATACAGCTGCGACAAAAAACTCAACACTGGACTCAAATTTAAAAAGGAAATCTGATAATAACAAATGGAAAAAAACACAAAACAGCCTAAAAAGAATGCAGCTTGAAAACCAGCAAAGCATACAAATAACAGTAGATGAAACATCTTATTAAATTTAATTCTGACATCATACCCACTTGTGTCTGTCCTGAGAGACAGACAGCCATTATACCCATCATCCTATTACAAGTGGCGGGCGTAATCACGGAGTCGTTTTTTAACTTTCATACTTTCTAAAAATAAAGGATGAAAAAATTGAGTATGCACAATTTTTAAAGTAAAGTGACCTGCCAAGAAATGAATCATGCACTATGATCTGTATGTACCAGTGACTAGTGTACGTCCACCGGCCATCTGTGACAAATTGAATTATGCACCTTATAAACAAATGGTCTAATGTATAACGTTCACCACCGAGAGGCTGAATCATCCGACAAATTACCTCCGAACATCCACATCGTATCACCGTTATAAATGAGCTACATATATAGACACGTTATCTCCAGTTTTCTGTTAAACTGAATATTCACTGTTTTAGTCATTTGTATACACAATATTGATTCTTTTCCTGTGAATAATGAAGCTATAGGCTGACACTATATAAAAGCCCTTTTTACCATGTGAAAACAAAACAGGTAAATTTCAAACATAAATTTGATACAAGTGAAAAAAAATATCTAGCATTACAGCTGTACGTAACTGACCACATGTACATATGTATGTCTGGAATAAATCTTACAGATATGAATAAAATCTTACAACAAAAGTCCCAAGGGACCTGAACCACTCAGCATTCCACTGTATATCCAGAAGATTGTATATTTATCAAAATCAATATCAATATAGCCTTTAAGGAAGCCGCGGAAGCACAGGATTATGAGTCTGATATCTGCTTAGAGTGATGTTCCATCGCATGAAGCTGGCATAGAGGATTAACCTCACTCTGGGAGTTCTAACTGATACCCAAGATATTTAAATGTACGGTAACATATACGTCACAGTAGTTGCGTAATTTGAACTTTTAGATAATAAATATGCTTTTTTGATATTTACCATTTCATGGCACTACCAGTATACATAACCTTACCAGCTTTAGTTGTGAGTTGTCCAGCCCATGAACTGACAACAGTTTAGGAATTCCAAGTAATGCAAACAAGTAGCTAGTACTAGGAATTTGCCTTGGCAAGTTGGTATTCATATCTTGCCTATGAATAACAAAGAGCAGACCCTTAGCTTTAAAAAAAATTTCTCCAGACAAATTTTGACTACAAAACAAGAAATGTTACAAATGCCCTTGAGCTCGAAAGGTCGAGAACAAGGACACCTTAAATCGTGAGGCTTGAGGAAACGGCCAAGTGTCACTGTGGTGTGTGGTTAAACGACACTTCCTCTTCTTCACCTCCACATCTGAAGAGCTTTCCGTCCTAATTTGATAAAATGGAATTATATTGCTACATTTATGCCCTTATATGTCTCTTTCGTCTGGAATTAATGAGTGTTTATGGTGGCGCGATGTAAGATTGACAGTTATCTCCCCTGTGACGCTGTGGTAGCGTGACGCAATATCAGTTTACATCTCCCTTGTGTATATCAAGATGTCTGTGACATATATACCAATCTACAGTATCTCATGTTGCTAAAGATTTCTAAACATTTCTTATCTATACAATCAATACACCATTTTAATTTTTTGAAAGATTCAACAAGATATACTACAAAACCACTTGAAAGATTATATAAATATTCAAACTAAGGCAGAATTTCGTATTTAAAACTGACTTAAGTTCACAAAAAAGGTATGTTCTTGGATTCTAAATATTTCATGCTAATTAGATATACTGTTGGACTGCAGTTAAAACATCCACATTCATGGATGACAATTCTTTTTTACAAATCTTAACAAATATTTCAACCTCCCCCAAAATAAGAAGTCCAAGCAATATATACAGGCCAATTTTTCTGTCAATAGATCCTGTGAATATCAAGAAAACTTTTCATTGACCCTTTGAATCTAAAAAAACATGAAAGTAATTTTCATTTTGTTCACACAAGAATTTGAAGACATCTTATGCATACATCAATAAATCTATAAATATACTGCATTTTTGTATTGATATATGGGGCAATCAATGCGATCGATAGTTTGTGAGAATCATGAACAACCTATGAGAGATAGGCTTCCTTGACTACAGGACAACACTGGTATCTCTGTTGCAAACAACCCTGCCCTGATCTCCCTTTCCACGACCAACCTACCCTTGTCTATCTGCTTATACATGTAGTACTAGGGTGATATCATATCTCATATCTCCTGACAGCAGAGAATTTCTCAGAGAGTACTTCCGATAATGTGTTCAAACATATAACAAGCTATCTGATTGGTCAGAATGAGGCTACGACATGCCAACTTGTGTGTACATGCTGGCATGGCGAAACAAGAAATTGAACTTTGATTGATCAATACTCAATAGCAATTTGTGAATGTTTCGTTCGTTCTACATGGAAACCGTCACATGACAGATGTCGTACGAACATGCGAGATACGTTCCGTTGATCATGTAATTCAAGCTTCCAAACATATTTCACTTTAACTCATTCACCCCTGAAATTTCATAATGAACTATTCCAAACTTTGATTTCGACGAGTTCAAATGTGTCTTCAGGGGTGAACGTCAGTTAAGCATTAATAAAACTTTTGTATGGTTAAATGAAAAAATGTTGACGACGACGAATCGCTACAAATCATTTCCCTGAAATGATGTCACAAAACCATGTCATATACTTCAGATCGCATGGGACCTTTACAGGAAATCAGTGAAATCACGTGATGGCATACACCATGCTCCTGCCTGAGTGAGCCCATTACTACTGCCGAACAATATGGCTGGCTATCCTGTATGATAGTAAATTGTTTTTTATGGTAGAGGCGTTTAATATAGGATTTCTTGTATGATAGGAGGCTTATAGTCTGCCTTCATGGTCTCTCATAAATGACTGATCCTATCTTGGACAACATCAAGATATATGTCTGCTTCATGAAAGAAACCACTATATTGTTCCAATCCGATCAATATTCGGGAAGAGAAATGTTGTCCTATGTTCGTTTTAAAGCAACGTGGTACTGCCCAGTTCCTCCTTGTCCATTAATGGTTTGTTTTAAGTGTAAGTAACTAGAATAACATATTGTTTGTTTATCTGTTTTTCAGCTTTAGTTGTGGACATGGTGTATGTTTAGATCACCCCGAGATTTTGACAACGCTCCAACATGAGATAATATTTGTAAAGAGAATTACACCATCGGGCAGACAATCGATGGACCATTTGTCACACCTAGTTGTCTATCTATAGCCAGTGGTGTCATATTTACTTTGTAAAATGGAAATATGAAGTGATACTCTCACTATTCCCTCAACAGTCATCAGCGTAGTCCCAACACCTGGGAGTAAATGAGAACAGTGGACTGTAAAACAACAATCAAACACAGAACATATTGCTTTCATTCTACCCCCCCCCCCCTCCCTCCCTCACCATGAACCCCAAACCTAATCTTCACATCATCCCCATCCCCAAACCCCCACCCCATCTTCCTACCTATTCTTCAATCCCTATACCCCAACCAGATCATTGTTGAAGTACTGTATTTTACCTAGCTGATAAAGGAATTTAAAATTTATTACATTGTATAAGGTATAAAGTAAACACATCTAGCATCACTATTAGGTTGTATACGGCATACTGTCAACTAAATCTTCCTTGCCCATCCCATTCTCAAATCTCACCTACCTGGCATCCTTAGACATCAATACTGGTGTAAAATGATACCTGTTTTCAGAATCCCATTAACTACCTGTCAATCATAGCTATCATGTTTCTTATTACAATATGACCAAAAGTTATCCAAACTATTTTATCATCTGTTAAAACATGACTTTGTAGAAATTTGTCCAAAAATCTCATCAAATAACTGACATTGTGACAAGTTTTGTAAAATCATTCAAATAGTGTAAGTCATTAATATTCGTGTTCATCTTTGTGTGGAATCTTTTGCTTGGAAACAATTTTGTGTGTGTACTTAAGATTGTTCATGTTTTTTAACATGTAATGAGGAAATGCATAGTTAAAAGCATATAATTTTCAAGTCATGGCATCAAAATAACAATAGTTGACTAAAAACCTAATTGTGTTATTAACATTGATTTACATTTCCAGTGCAAGTTCCTCTATAAGTATTATCAGAAGAAATTGCATTCATAGTGCTATGAATGCAGTTTGAAGCTGCTCCTCTCGCCTTGAACAAGGCGAAACAACCATTAGAAGCAAACGTTTTGGTGATATTCAGCTGTTCCAAGAAACTTGTTTGCACACGGACATTCAATATAAAACAGTAAGACAATATTTATATTTAATGAACAGCATTTTTCAATGTTGATGACGTTCAGTGTTTATCTGACCTGTACTTGTTAGCGACTGGTACCAGTCTAGTTACTTGTCCAGTATGTGTGTTGCGGCTAGGAAGCGCTGGTTGATTTTTTTCCTCTACTTGTTTGTTTTGACCATCCTAACTAACCATCTTTACGGTCACTTGTAGTATGGCCTACAAGCCAGCAGATCAACTTCCATGATTCCAGTTGTTATTCATTAACTTACATGCATACAACAACGTCGTCTTACTTAAAACAATCACAATGACCGACAATAACGGCCGTTTCCCGGTTAGATAGAATATTTCGGGCAACATATGAAGCCGTTTGTGCTACTAACATACATATATCATCAGATACTGCTAACAGAGTCTGTCTCTGGATCCTACATGTGGTGTATTGATGTCAATTCTTCATCTTGTGTTGGCGGTCATAAATGCAATACCTTGATGACCATGACTGCAGTAATAAGATCAATGGTCTGGAATGCAGTACCTTGATAGGTCATGAATGAAACAACTTGGTCATACATGCAGGACATTGATAGTCATGAATGCAGGACATTGATAGTCATGAATGCAGTACTTTATGATGGGTCATGAATGAAGGAACTTGTTCATAAATGCAGTACCTTGAGAGTCATGAATGCAGGAACTTGGTCATAAATGCAGTACCTAGATGGTCATGAATGCAATACCTTGATGATCATAATTGCAATACCATGATGGTCATAAATGCAATACCTTGATGGTAATGAATACAATACCATGATGGTAATGAATGCAGTACCTTGATGGTATTGAATGCGGTACCTTGATGGTCATAAATGCAATACCTTGATGGTAATGAATGCAGTACCTTGATGGTAATGAATGCAGTACCTTGATGGTAATGAATGCAGTACCTGAACTGTATATGCATGTAGTATGTATACCTTGCTGGTTATTAGTACTCTGCTTTGTTGATAACGAATGTTGAACTTTGACTGTAAATTTTGTAACTGTTTGATTTATACCTATTACAAACATCAACTGATTGCCATCTTTAGCATGTTTTGGGTTTCATTAATTTCATCCACATGTAACACACATCATGTTAATGAATGCATGGTCTGAATGGTCATGAATGTTATACTTAGTAATTTTGGCGCTGCTTCAATAATAATATTAGCAAACATCAACTGACAGTCGACCATTATATGTTTGCTTTTCATCAATGTCATGCATATTTGATACATCTATTTTGCAGTAAATGATCAGCAGGACAGACAAGGACTATACACTAACCATGTAAATGATGGTCATTAGACACACACAAAACCAGCTAAGCATGCCTGGAGTAAGGACCAGGATCACTCGGCTGACATTGTACGATTGTTTTTGATTACCACCATGCATAGGATATGACTGGTCCATTTGTACATGAAACCCATCACTCAGTAGGGCCTAGATCGGAGGCCCGGAAAGGTCAGGTATATATACTCTGCATATCGGTCTTGATGGAGTGAACAGGACACAGAGTGTTATCAGAAATTGTGGCAACAGGCACCCCTAGAGCGAACACCCCGGCAAACATCATCCTGGAATCTCTATCACATAGCAATCGCTGCATATCAAATACACACAAGTTTTTACTTCCAATCCTCTTCACTTTCATTCACTTTCATTCTCTATTACATAGATACACAGCACTATTTCCATTGTCCAATTCATTATTTTGAAATTGCTAAAAGAATCACATTGGAAAGCATTTATCCCTATAACACATTGAAGTTTTATTGTTTGACATGTAGGTTGTTATACCGACAAATTTGATTCAGAAGACTTCTGTATTTAACACATTAAGCAACCAATCCTTTATAAGTATCCACTATACATTTTGATGGTTCTAGTTCCATTGTCCAGTATGTTCAATAAAGTTTACTGAAAAACTTAAAATCCTTTCTTTAAATACTAACTTTTGAGAATTTTGAAAGGTTCTGATTTCATTCCATTCTTTTTTTCAAATTCAAAAAAGCACCCATGGTTATTAATTTGATTGTAAATAAAATGCACCACAAATGTTTTGAAGATGTGCTGACCCTTGAAAATGCAAGACACTGACAAGTTTATTTTTAATACCAAATAATATTTGAAATTAGTGTATGCTGATACTGATGTTTACAAAATTGAAAATAGAGATGAATAATTTGCATGCATTTACAGCCTGGACAACTCCTGTCCATGACAGTCAATCTTACTTCGCCACATGCAGACATCTCCCCCATCATGTTTGCGGCTGCCTCCACTTCCTGTTAGGATCCGAGATTACTTCCTGTGCAAGGTGAGTATTGATTGGACAATGGGTTGTGTCCCATCAATAAAACACAAACAGTGGTGTAGGCACATTGATTAGGCTGATTTGACGTTTGTCATAAATACATATCGGTCTGTCACCAATGTCATTAAAAGTTAATTGAATATTTACGTATAGGTGTCATGGTAACCTGTGCATTGGTGGTTAAATGTTGTTTAGATCGTCCTCCCCTAGACACCATTACAGGGCAGTAAAAGTCTATGGGAAACACTTGATGGTCAAACTGAACTAGTACCAACGACCAGACAAATGACACTTGATGGTCAAACATAATTCTGTACTGATGGCCAGACACTATAGCACTCTACATAAAACCATAACAGAAATGCTGGTCAACAAAAGTGACCTAAGGATTTTGCGTGCAGACATAGTTATTTTATGTACAGAACCTTTTAGAGCTAGACTTTTTTTTGTAAACTGTTTCTGTACAGAACTAACATAACTATAACACATGATGACTAGTGGTACAGTGAGCAAGCTCCCTGAAATATAATCCGAGGGTTCCAGGGATCCAATCCTGATGACGGATGAAATTTGGTGAAAAAGTTATTAGTAAATATTGTTTTTTGTTAGCAACTTGCTTCGATGATGTGCAAGCAACTTAAAGTCAGAAAAGTACAATACAAATTGGAGTTTTCCTTCATTTGAGATACAAGATTGAGCATTGGGACTATCTACCTTAAATATGAAACCCTTGGTGATCTATATATATATATACAATGTACTGTATGTATTTTCACTTCATCTAAAGCTTGTCACATGAATTTTGAGATTTATTGCTGATAAACATCTTTGTCTTTTATGGGGAGGGGAGATCCCACGTCCGTACAAAGAGTTCAGTGGAGTTCTGAGCCTTTTTTCCCCATATATTGTATAAATGTTCACTCAAACTAAAATTCGTCACCTGAATATTGAGATATTATTGCTGATAAACATCTTTGTTTTTGTTTCCTGTGATAAAAGTGGTAGGTATTACAGAGGAGCCTGATTTAAACCCGACAACAATACTTTTTCTACTAAGTGGACTTATGAAGGTACTTAGGGAGACTTACCACTGCCTAGACACTTACGGGGTAGGTACTTAGACTAACCACTGCCGAGGCACACGTTGGGAGCATGCATTTAATACCTACTTAAGCATTTATCCTTGTAGAGGTATCTTGGGGGGGGGTATAGACTTGGCATGGATAAATAAAAGGTATTGTTCATTTTAAATGTTTATCTATGGAGAATATCAAAAGGGGAATAAATACCAAAAAATATATAGTATCTGCTTATTTACTCGGGGGCAACCAAAGGAAATTTCTAAAGAAAAAATTAAGGATATTTTTTTTATAAGTTTTGATAAAATCCTTTATATATAATATTTGATAAAAGCATGATGGCCCTTTAAGCACAATGTTTTCAATAGGTGCTAGAATGAACCCATTCACCCCTGAAAACACAATTAAACTTTTCCAATTCAAAGGCTGGAACAGTTCATTATGAAATTTCAGGGGTGAATTTGTTAAGAGATTTCCAGCTTCTACTAGCTTATCTTTCCATAGTTTGAAGTTAGGATATAAAATCAGGCATTCAAAAGATCAAAATTATAAAACATCGCACATTTGTCTTTATGAATGTTAGATTCTAAAGATGGGGGCTTACTGAGTCTAAAGAGGGAC
The DNA here is from genome assembly GCF_002113885.1 of Mizuhopecten yessoensis. Taxonomy (NCBI): domain Eukaryota; kingdom Metazoa; phylum Mollusca; class Bivalvia; order Pectinida; family Pectinidae; genus Mizuhopecten; species Mizuhopecten yessoensis. The sequence goes on along the minus strand of NW_018408820.1, from coordinate 755,700 downwards.
CAATTGGTAGAAAATTGAAAATAGGTAAACGCTGTATTATAGGTAATTTTTATTACAACTTGTAGTTTTTGTTAATTATCTTACAAAATTTAATTATCAGCTTCCTTCAAGTTGTTCAGTATTTAAACATCTGTAGAAATCCCCGACAAAATGTCCAAAAAAATGTAACAAATTGTGCGATAGAATATTCACAAACACATAAATATATATCAGCAACTTGAAGCGTCACTCAGAAGGAGGTTTGCAGCAAAGGTAAAAGAGTTCCAAAAACAAAAAAAATATAATTAAACAGGGGAAATAGCTCTTACTTTGACGTACTAATTAAAATAAAGTACTTGACAGAGCTGTGAGGGGACCCTAGGGGGACAGAGATATTCCTGTTTAAAGAGTAAATGGGGATGAGGGTGATAAAAAGCGAGAAAATGTAATTATCGTGCGATTATGTCCCCTTCCTATGTCTATTTAAGTCCCTCAAAGAAGCCTGGAAAACCGACAGGCACTGATAGGATCGCCAGTACGCCATTGCTTTATGACCATTCGAAAATACCAGATAAGACAAAGCGACCGAAACATTAGCAGAGTTATGTATCATTGGCTGGCATAGCCTAACCATGTTGTGTAGCCTCACTTAGCAACAGCATCTCTCTCCATGGTGATTACACCATTGCCTGCTTCGTAAACCCAAAATTAAATCAATGGCTGCTCTTTGATGTCTAAGTCGAAGCTACTTGAACCTGATTTTATAAAAATAATTTCCAGCCTAGAACACCAGCCAGTGACATAAATTATATCTGCCAAAAATATGTCACCTCCGACCCTCTATAGATGTTCTTCCCCATTTTCCACAAAACCTCATTTAATTTGAGGTTTCGGTCTAGTTGTATGGAAAGTCTGGAATGAAAACTGCCTTCTAGAGCCCTGCAGGTCTCTGTGATGCAAATAATAGCTGAATTGTTTGAGATTTGTAAAGATTATTTTTGTGGCTCTATCTACCATTGATCACTTAAGTTGAAGATTCACCGGCATCCTGTTTTGTTTCTTCATGAGCTATATTGATAGCACCACAGACATTCTGGATTGAAATGATCGGCAGATATTTTATATCCTAAAATGAAAAGTTTTGAAAAAAAAAAGAGATACATGATGGTGTCATCGCGCTGTAATTTGACACAATTCTTTGAAAGCAAATACCAACATTAAGACACAAAAAAAGATTAAGCTGAAGTTTGGGATTGCTGTTTGTCTGTAGTTAGTGTTAGTAGACATGACACAGTGTTAGAGATGTACAATCCTTGTCTACCGTGTGCTGAAGACTATACAGACAGGGGTAGCACCAACTTTATCTGACAGTCTACAAAATGTCTGTACCACAATCAATCATTATATAATGATATTTTATTTAAACAGAAAATAAAGTTACAGTAAAGACCTACCCTGAGTTTCATACAAACAGCGGTAAACAGTTACCACTAATTCACAGGGGCAAGCATCTCATGCCACGTACATAAATGAATTTGGGTTCAAACGGAATTAGATTGAAAGGAATAGAAGCAGCATATGGAAGCTATCTACACTGATCTGCCTGTATTGGATACAAAATTGATGCAACATGGTAATTTGTTGGTACAGAAGAGTCCTGGATGTTACACACCTCCCCTGGGATAGAGCAGTGATTGATTTGAGGGTGGGTCCGGGAGATTACAAAGCATAGTTTAGGACAAGGCGAAATGTGGTAAGGAGTTCGGGGAAAGGGTCATATCTGGAATACTCTTCGATGGGGGTATATCTATACTGTAAAGGCGATTAAAGTGGGAGGAGGTTGTTTGTACCACAAACGGGTATAAACAGGTGTTGCAAGAGAGAAGAAGGAGGGAGAGGGGAACAAGTTTATTTTCATCACATGTAGGGCGCTCAGAGGAATATTGTACAGAAACACACCAATTACCACAGGTGTACAAGCAACAGGTGTTTTAATCTAAGGACGTAGCATTATGGTACAGAACGGACGTAATTTGACCAATGAATTAGCAGGGACAGCCGTTTTAGTGACCACTGGTCATCTAGTGCCATACCTTCTGTGGGGTCATGCTGCATGGCGTCTTAATTAGGGGTATCTGTGACCTGTACATAATATTGGAATTCAATGAATTCTCTATCTGTGTGGTCAGTNCATTCACCCCTGAACTTTCATAATGAACTATTCCAACCTTTGAATTTGAAGAGTTCAAATGTGTCTTCAGGGGTGAATGAGTTAACATTTTACAATATCACCCCTTGTAACATCAACAACTTACAACATCCTAATCATCAACAGGTCAAGATAGTCCAACCCCTGGTTGCATTAATAGACCACAATAATAGTCCAACCCCTGGTTGCATTAATAGACCACAAAAATAGTCCAACCCCTTGGTTGCATTAATAGACCACAATAATAGTCCAATCCCTGGTTGCATTAATAGACCACAAAAATAGTCCAACCCCTGGTTGCATTAATAGACCACAATAATAGTCCAACCCCTTGGTTGCATTAATAGACCACAATAATAGTCCAACCCCTTGGTTGCATTAATAGACCACAATAATAGTCCAATCCCTGGTTGCATTAATAGACCACAATAATAGTCCAACCCCTTGGTTGCATTAATAGACCACAATAATAGTCCAACCCCTTGGTTGCATTAATAGACCACAAAAATAGTCCAATCCCTGGTTGCATTAATAGACCACAATAATAGTCCATCCCCTGGTTGCATTAATAGACCACAAAAATAGTCCATTAACCCCTGGTTGCATTAATAGACCACAAAAATAGTCCATTAACCCCTGGTTGCATCAGCATTTTAAAAGAAACCTGGGTTACCATGTAACAATGCTGTAATCACATCACCCTGTAAACAGATAATGCTGTAATCCAATCCTATTTAATGTACTGACCCGAACCAGGACCCCCTTGTTTAACGAAAATATTTCTCCTACCCTAAATAACCTATACAGGCAAATGTTATCAAACCCCTTGACCCTGTTTTACCCTGTGTGTCAGCATCTGACCTCGGATACAACAGGGGGCGGCCATATTTTGTTTGTAACCCCCAGCTGATGCTGAGCTGGAGACTGAACTGGCAAAGATCATCAAGTGTCAGGCCTGTAATGTTGGTGAGCATTGGCATGCAGAGTTTTACCAGACAGAGTTACAACACCACAGTAGAGAGTTAGTATAAAAATAAAGGTCGACTCACCCCTGGTTTGGAAATGTCTAAATGTAAAAAATGTAAGCTCCCCTTATTGGTATCCTGCCTGGGTGTTATAGACTCTACAATTCGGTTGTAGTGGCAGCGGTGGGATAATATTTGGTGTGTAACAGTCCTACAGTCTGGACATGGGGCACTTGTGTGTGTGTGTGCATGTGTCATTAATGTTGGATTGGGGGGCTCACCACGGGGAAACTGCAACTCAAATATGAGCCCAGTCATTTCCTGTTTGGCAGCTAATGCAGAGAGGCAGGGGTCCTCTACAGGAGAATAATTTTAATGCATGCAAATTGAAAAAAAAAAAAAAATCATAAATAAAATAATATCAGTATACAGCATTATGGAATATTTGTCTTTTTTTTTTGTATATTTGATGGCAACAGTGGGAATCACCAGTGTAAAATATTAATGTGTATATCACTTGGTTGACCGAGTTTCACAATTAGTCGAAATATGTCAGAAATATTCCTGATCAACAGCGGAGTGACACTACCCAACATGTTAAACTGCATGTTAAAAAAACCCAATTAATTACCAGATTATCTCTCCACATGTGTGTACAAATGGCCAACCACCATACGGAGATTATCGTTACACGCAATATCACGCTACTCTAACCTCTGTTAGCTATTTAAATTTGATTTAATATTGTTCTATGACCTTAAGAAATGGTCAACCATGAAATGATCCCGATTATATCAATCTATTATCAACGGTTCTATATTTATCCTGTTAGAAAAATTATACGGTTTTATCTCAGTTACTAGTATCAACTGATAGCAATCACACATGTAAGTAAGATAACTAGTCTTTCACAGTCATGGGTTTCAACACATTGGTCAGATTGATCTATACATACCACATGTATGCATTGTCAGCTTACAAGGAAAAAAACTTCTACACGAAAACTAACTTTTTTATTGAAGATATAAAGGAATATTGTGTCTATGTAAACACTTTTTAAACATATGTGTAACAAGTGTAAATTCTGATAGGTAAAAATAACTAAAAGGTGAACATATAATGAAACAAATTTGGGGAAAATTTCTTTTCAAGTTGACAGAAGATGTGGCCAGACATTTTTAGATCTATTGGAATTGTGACATATGACTGTCTTGTATGCTCATGTACTCTAATGCTAACGATGTCTGCTTCACCTGGTGCTAACACACGGGGTTATCTCCCTTATCTGAATCAGGTTCATGGGTTTTGTAAACTTTAGCAGATTATCTACTTACACAAATCCAAAATGGCAAATCAGCAAATGTCATGATACCCTATCAGTGATAGGGTCAGGTCCATCAGATTAAACTGCCTGAATGGAGTCCACACATTTTGAAATGATTATTCATGAATTTAATTATTAGTTACTCATTGCTATAAATACCCCTCTATGAGAATTACTGTACCACTGCTTACAACTGTAATTACACCTAGGAACAGTGTGTCTTCTGGCAGGACCATCAAGCTTTGATTAATCATTTACAAAAAAAGTACTTTACACCTTGGAAAAATAATACGGATAAAATGATAAAAATACACTCAGCCACGTTCTACTGGTAGTAAAAATTTAGTACGCTACCCATACAAGATTCAAACCCTAGACCTCAGATTGTTCTACCATCTCTCTAACTGACTGCGCTACCTGTTCGGCAGAAGTATCTTTGCCCCAATGTGCTGCAGTTATAACAGTATAGATACAGAAAACCACCGTTTACTGGGCCAGGCATCCTTAATATGGCATAGTTATGTAACAGTAGATACAGAAAACCACCGTTTACTGGGCCAGGCATCCTTAATATGGCATAGTTATATAACAGTAGATACAGAAATTCCACCATTTACTGGGCCAGGCATCCTTAATATGGCATAGTTATATAACAGTAGATACAGAAAACCACAGTTTACTGGGCCAGGCATCCTTGATATGGCATAGTTATATAACAGTAGATACAGAAATCCACAGTTTATTGGGCCAGGCATCCTTAATATGGCATAGTTCAGTGGCGGACCCAGAGGGGGTTTTTGGGCTTCAGGAAACCCCCCCAGCCTGAGAAGTTTCTTTAAAAATCACGTATTTTCACCATTTTCTCAATTTTGTCCCACTTGGAAACCCCCCCAGGAAATTTGCTGAACATCAAAAAACCAGAATACAGATGTTGTGCCATAATCTCTCTTATCTTTTAATTGGACTTTAAATCAACTATGAAAGTCTCCAACACAGAATGGTGGTATATGTGACCTTAAACCCAAAGTCATTTCTGTATAATCTTCAATAAAACGGACATAAAACTCTAATTATTGCTTTGATGAGAAAGTCAATATTTGTTGGAGACAGTACCCCTATGTTTAATCCACCCAATGTCTCCCTGGGGAAATTTAAGTTCAATTAAGCCAATTAAACAAGATGAGAATATGTAGGACGATGTATTCTGTGTGACAATGAAACACTAAACGTTTCCTGTATTGCTCTTTAAATGCCCAGAACAACTTCCTGGACACTAGAGGATGGACACTAACTTGCTCCACAGGCTAAAAATATACCAAATTTCTGGTATACTTTAATTAAATACACCGAAAATCTCACCACAGGTAATGCATTTATCACTAGAGACCAACAGATTTTTAGATTTATACTGTTTTGATTTCTATGGAGATTCTCAGAGTGGGATTTGGCTAAAGGTTGGTTAACGCTGGGTCCAGATCACACAATGGCTGAAGTTCAGTTTACTGGCTAAACTTCATTTAAGACAAGGCTCAGATATCTCAATGGCATCCGGCTAAAGTTTGGTTCAGATCACAGAGGCATCTGGCTAAAGTTTGATTTAGCTAGATCACAGTAGGATGTGGCTAAAGGTTTGTTAACACAAGATTCAGATCACACAATGGCTTAATTAAGTTTAGTTTACTGGCTAAAAGTCAGTTAAGACAGGGCACAGATATCTCAAAGGCAGCTGACTAAAGTTTGATTCAGCTAGATTTGTGGCTAAAGGTTTAATAACACAGGATTCTGATCACACAATGGCATCTGGCTAAAGTTCGGTTTACTGGCTAATGGTCAGTTAACACAGGGCTCAGATATCTCAATGGTGTCTGGCTAAAGTTAGGCTCAGATCACAGTAGGACTTGGCTAATGGTCGGTTAACACAGGGCTCATATATCACAATGACATTTGGCTGATTTTTTTGGTTGGTTAACGAAGGGTCCTTTTCACACTGGCATTTTGCTAAAGGTCGGTTAACATAGGATTGACAGATCAAAGCTTGATCTGGCTAACAGTTGGTTAATGCAGAATTCAAATATCAGGTTACAGTATAATTCTGAAATATTATTATGTTGGATATTGCAGTGTTCAGATTCAGACAGATTCCATGTACATTTCTTGCTGATGGTCGAAAAATCAATATGCAAATTCATTTCATATTGAACCATTTGTAATATTTGCATGTGCATGCAAAAAAATTCCAGGCTCTTAACCTTGAAACTGTAAAATTGTAAAAAAAAACAAAAAAACAACAACCTCCATTTGTTTTTCTTGTTGCTGTAATTTGAAATTGATTATCATTTAATTAGAACCAAAGAGAAAAAATATCAATGGGTGGGGGGGAAACACCATCATCAAATTCTAAAAGAATTACAACAGAAATCCAGGAGATATAAAACAGGTAATGTGTTTAGTCACACATTTCACCTGCTACTTTACTTCGTTATGTACTATGACTAATTAACTCCAGCATACCTGTGGTTCAGGTGGCTGTCACAGACGCGGTATAATGAGATTACTTTTCTGTTAAAGCACATTCCTGACACACTTTTATTGTCTCCAGGTGATAAAACACTGCTCCATTAAAAATGGGAGGGGAGATCTAAATTGATTTTTATTCCAGATTTTTTTAATTTTTTAATTTTACATAAACAATGTATGTAAGACAAATGTAAAAGGCTTAACAAAATGTATGAAACAAACCTTTTCCTAAAACAATCAACCCATTCACCCCTAAAGTCATATTTGAACCTTACCAAATCAAAGACGGGTCAAGTCCAGTTTACATATGTAGGGGTGAATGCATTTAACCATGTTGAATCAGACACTAGTCTTGTAATCGTCCTCAAAATAATGCATGTCCTGAAAAATCGGCTCCAGTAGATTTGTTGTAATTTCAAGCATATTTACATTTTCATGTAATCTTGCACTTGTATATTAAGAATGAATATTTTATGTACTAATAATCGTCTGATATTTGAAGCAATATAACCTCTTTTTGACCCACATAAAAATCCCAAAACATGAATGAATCGTACAAATATTAACTAACTTTAAATCACAATCCATTCATACATTCAGTTATTCTGGACCTGAAATATGGAATAAACTTCCTATTGAAATCAAGACTGCCAGCAACCTTTATGCATTTAAAGCAAAATGTCACGAATATTGTAAACAAGTATCTTTCTGACTATCGTCATATATTTATGTACTATTATGAATATTATTGAGTGCATGTTGATTATTAATTATTTGTTGTTATACATTAATATGTTCATCTAAGTTTGTGTACCTTTTTAAAGAGGGCCTCATGGGAGATTTAGCCTTTATTGTTTGCTAAATGAGTTGTACTCTCTAAAAAAATGGTATTATTATTAGTATTATTATTATACATATCTATCTAAAAAAAAAGCAAAAGTATCATTTAACCTCATAATAATACTTATCTGCAAACAGTTTGTGATCAGAACATCAGATTTTTAGAGAGCACTTTTCAAATCTCGAGTAAGAAGTTCTGGAAGAACTCGCTGTAACCCATTACTCTATGGAGGCTGATACTTGGGAGATTTGTATAGAAACATTTAGGCTATGTTTGTTATAGTGGGAATCATTAGGTAACACACTGTGTATTGCCTGTAATTGCTTCCTATTGAAATAATGCTATAAGAAAGTCATGAATAACGTGTTTATTGTGAGATTTATATGTTTAAACGGTGGTGGGCCTTTGTTGAACAGATGGAGCCTGATGTATCAGTCCAGACCCCCACTGGTAGTCTGTACAAGGTGCCCTGCTGTTAATCCTATGGGAGATCAGTCCAGACCCCCACTAGTAGTCTGTACAAGGTGCCCTGCTTTTAATCCTGTGGGAGATCAGTCCAGGCCCCCACTGGTAGGCTGTACAAGGTGCCCTGCTGTGAATCCTGTGGGAGATCAGTCCAGGCCCCCACTGGTAGGCTGTACAAGGTGCCCTGCTGTCAATCCTGTGGGAGATCAGTCCAGCCCCCCACTGGTAGGCTGTACAAGGTGCCCTGCTGTCAATCCTGTGGGAGATCAGTCCAGCCCCCCACTGGTAGGCTGTACAAGGGGCCCTGCTGTCAATCCTGTGGGAGATCAGTCCAGCCCCCCACTGGTAGGCTGTACAAGGGGCCCTGCTGTCAATCCTGTGGGAGATCAGTCCAGCCCCCCACTGGTAGGCTGTACAAGGGGCCCTGCTGTCAATCCTGTGGGAGATCAGTCCAGACACCCACTGGTAGGCTGTACAAGGTGCCCTGCTGTCAATCATGTGGGAGATCAGTCCAGACCCCCACTGGAAGTCTGTACAAGGTGCCCTGCTGGTAATCCTGTGGGAGATCAGTCCAGACCCCAACTGGTAGTCTGTACAAGGTGCCCTGTTGTTAATCCTGTGGGAGATCAGTTCAGACCCCCACTAGTAGTCTGTACAAGGTGCCCTGCTTTTAATCCTGTGGGAGATCAGTCCAGGCCCCCACTGGTAGGCTGTACAAGGTGCCCTGCTGTTAAGCCTGTGGGAGATCAGTCCAGACCCCCACTAGTAGTCTGTACAAGGTGCCTTGCTGTTAATCCTGTGGGAGATCTGTCCATACCCCCACTGGTAGTCTGTACAAGGTTCCCTGCTGTTAATCCTGTGGGAGATCACTCACGACCCCCACTGGTAGTCTGTACACGGTGCCCTGCTGTTAATCCTGTGGGAGAACAGTCCAGGCCCCCACTGGTAGTCTGTACAAGGTGTGAGATTTATATGTTTAAACGGTGGTGGGCCTTTGTTCAACAGATGGAGCCTGATGTATCAGCCCAGACCCCCCCTGGTAGTCTGTACAAGGTGCCCTGTTGTTAATCCTGTGGGAGATCAGTTCAGACCCCCACTAGTAGTCTGTACAAGGGGCCCTGCTGTTAATCCTGTGGGAGACCAGTCCAGACCCCCACTGGTAGTGTGTACAAGGTGCCCTGCTGTTAAGCCTGTGGGAGATCAGTCCAGACCCCCACTGCTAGGCTGTACAAGGTGCCCTGTTGTTAATCCTGTGGGAGATCAGTTCAGACCCCCACTAGTAGTCTGTACAAGGTGCCTTGCTGTTAATCCTGTGGGAGATCCGTCCAGACCCCCACTGGTAGTCTGTTCAAGGTGCCCTGCTGTTAATCCTATGGGAGATCAGTCCAGACCCCCACTAGTAGTCTGTACAAGGTGCCCTGCTTTTAATCCTGTGGGAGATCAGTCCAGGCCCCCACTGGTAGTCTGTACAAGGTGCCCTGTTGTTAATCCTGTGGGAGATCAGTCCAGGCCCCCACTGGTAGTCTGTACAAGGTTCCCTGCTGTTAATCCTGTGGGAGCTCAGTCCAGACCCCCACTGGTAGTTTGTACAAGGTGCCCTGCTGTTAAGCCTGTGGGAGATCAGTCCAGACCCCCGCTGGTAGTCTGTACAAGGTGCCCTGCTGTTCATCCTGTGGGAGATCAGTCCAGACACCCACTGGTAGGCTGTACAAGGTGCCCTGCTGTCAATCATGTGGGAGATCAGTCCAGACCCCCACTGGAAGTCTGTACAAGGTGCCCTGCTGTTCATCCTGTGGGAGATCAGTCCAGACACCCACTGGTAGGCTGTACAAGGTGCCCTGCTGTTAATCCTGTGGGAGATAATCCCTATCACTTAATCTGGAACAAAAAACTATCAGAAAACAATAATACACTTGGTATGTAGCCAAGCAATGTGACTTTTCTGGCCCCAAACCACCCCTGTCTCTGTATATTAATGGGGTTCCACTGGTGGGGAAATTGTACTATCATGTCTCTGTATGATAGAGGAGCATTACACTGGTGGGGAGATTGTACTATCATGTATCTGTATGATAGAGGAGCATTACACTGTTGGGGAGATTGTACTATCATGTCTCTGTATAATAGAGGAGCATTACGCGGGTGGGGAGATTGTACTATCATGTCTCTGTATAATAGAGGAGCATTACACTGGTGGGGAGGTTGTACTATCATGTCTCTGTATGATAGAGGGGCATTACACTGGTGGGGAGATTGTACTATCATTTCAGAATACTAATAGGCCGACTTCAAAGGGAGACAATTCTATACACGCACAAAAGCCTTTAATCATAGCTAGATTATGATGGTGAGGTTTTCAGTATATAATTGTGTATATATATATTATATATTCAATATTTAATATGCTTTGCTTGTTCTCAGTGACATTTTCATTGTGGGAGATCAGTCCAGACCCCCACTGGTAGGCTGTACAAGGTGCCCTGCTGTCAATCCTGTGGGAGATCAGTCCAGACCCCCACTGGTAGGCTGTACAAGGTGCCCTGCTGTTAATCCTGTGGGAGATAATCTCTATCACTTAATCTGGAACAAAAAACTATCAGAAAACAATAATACCCTTGGTATGTAGCCAAGCAATGTGTCTTTTCTGGCCCCAAACCACCCCTGTCTCCGTATATTAATGGGGTTCCACTGGTGGGGAAATCGTACTATCATGTCTCTGTATGATAGAGGGGCATTACACTGGTGGGGAGATTGTACTTTCATGTCTCTATATGTTAGAGGAGCATCACACTGGTGGGGAGATTGTACCATCATGTCTCTCTATGTTAGAGTAGCATTACACTGGTGGGGAGATTGTCCTATCATGTCTCTGTATGTTAGAGGAGCATTACACTGGTGGGTAGATTGTACCATCATGTCTCTGTATGATAGAGGAGCATTCCACTGGTGGGGAGATTGTACTATCATGTATCTGTATGATAGAGGAGCATTACACTGGTGGGGATATTGTACTTTCATGTCTCTGTATGTTAGAGGAGCATTACACTGGTGGATAGATTGTACTATCATGTCTCTGTTTGATAGAGGAGCATTACACTGGTGGGGATATTGTACTTTCATGTCTCTGTATGTTAGAGGAGCATTACACTGGGGGGGAGATTGTACTATCATGTCTCTGTATGATAGAGGGGCATTACACTGGTGGGGAGATTGTACTATCATTTCAGAATACTAATAGGCCGACTTCAAAGGGAGACAATTCTATATACGCATAAAAGCCTTTAATCATAGCTAGATTATGATGGTGAGGTTTTCAGTATATAATTGTGTATATATATATTATGATAGAGGAGCATTACACTGGTGGGTAGATTGTACCATCATGTCTCTGTATGTTAGAGGAGCATTACACTGGTAGATAGATTGTACTATCATGTCTCTGTTTGATAGAGGAGCATTACACTGGTGGGGGGGTTGTACTATCATGTCTCTATATGTTAGAGGAGCATCACACTGGTGGGGAGATTGTACCATCATGTCTCTCTATGTTAGAGTAGCATTACACTGGTGGGGAGATTGTACCATCATGTCTCTCTATGTTAGAGTAGCATTACACTGGTGGGGAGATTGTACCATCATGTCTCTCTATGTTAGAGTAGCATTACACTGGTGGGGAGATTGTACCATCATGTCTCTCTATGTTAGAGTAGCATTACACTGGTGGGGAGATTGTACTTTCATGTCTCTATATGTTAGAGGAGCATCACACTGGTGGGGAGATTGTACCATCATGTCTCTATATGTTAGAGGAGCATTACACTGGTGGGTAGATTGTACCATCCTGTCTCTGTATGATAGAGGAGCATTACACTGGTGGCTAGATTGTACTCTCATGTCTCTGTATGATAGAGGAGCATTACACTGGTGGGTAGATTGTACCATCCTGTCTCTGTATGATAGAGGAGCATTACACTGGGGGGGAGATTGTACTATCATGTCTCTGTATAATAGAGGAGCATTACACTGGTGGGGAGGTTGTACTATCATGTCTCTGTATGATAGCGGAGCATTACACTGGTGGGGAGATTGTACTATCATGTATCTGTATGATAGAGGAGCATTACACTGGTGGCTAGATTGTACTCTCATGTCTCTGTATGATAGAGGAGCATTACACTGGTGGGTAGATTGTACTATCATGTCTCTGTATGTTAGCGGAGCATTACACTGGTGGGGAGATTGTACCATCATGTCTCTCTATGTTAGAGTAGCATTACACTGGTGGGGAGATTGTCCTATCATGTCTCTGTATGTTAGAGGAGCATTACACTGGCGGATAGATTGGACTATCATGTCTCTGTTTGATAGAGGAGCATTACACTGGTGGGGATATTGTACTTTCATGTCTCTGTATGTTAGAGGAGCATTACACTGGTAGGGAGGTTGTACTATCATGTCAGAATACTAATAGGCCGACTTCAAAGGGAGACAATTCTATATACGCATAAAAGCCTTTAATCATAGCTAGATTATGATGGTGAGGTTTTCAGTATATAATTGTGTATATATATATTATATATTCAATATTTAATATGCTTTGCTTGTTCTCAGTGACATTTTCATTGTGGGAGATCAGTCCAGACCCCCACTGGTAGGCTGTACAAGGTGCCCTGCTGTCAATCCTGTGGGAGATCAGTCCAGACCCCCACTGGTAGGCTGTACAAGGTGCCCTGCTGTTAATCCTGTGGGAGATCAGTCCAGACCATATGTTTAAACGGTGGTGGGCCTTTGTTGAACAGATGGAGCCTGATGTATCAGTCCAGACCCCCACTGGTAGTCTGTACAAGGTGCCCTGCTGTTAATCCTGTGGGAGATAATCCCTATCACTTAATCTGGAACAAAAAACTATCAGAAAACAATAATACACTTGGTATGTAGCCAAGCAATGTGACTTTTCTGGCCCCAAACTACCCCTGTCTCTGTATATTAATGGGGTTCCACTGATGGGGAAATTGTACTATCATGTCTCTGTATAATAGAGGAGCATTACACTGGTGGGGAGATTGTACTATCATGTCAGAATACTAATAGGCCGACTTCAAAGGGAGACAATTCTATACACGCATAAAAGCCTTTAATCATAGCTAGATTATGATGGTGAGGTTTTCAGTATATAATTGTGTATATATATATTATATATTCAATATTTAATATGCTTTGCTTGTTCTCAGTGACATTTTCATAAGTGAAGAAAGGGACTTTGAAGATTGTACATTAGTATGCATGACAAGGGTATCTAATGTGCCTTAAGTAGGTCATTTGTATATCGTAGGACACAGCACAGAATGACAAATACCCAATAGCCTGTTAGGTAATATACCCGGAGAGTTAAGATCAATATACCGAGTTTTATCACAGAGATTGAGAAAGTATTTAACAAGTTTATTTGCATAGATTTCTAAATGGTATTTAACTCCATGTTGGATTTGGAGGAATGATCAAATAAAGACTGGAATAGAATTTCTCTTTTTTTTTACAATATGATATAATAACATAAGAGATATCAAAAATCGGATAAAAAAAAAGAAACAGATACAAATTCCTGTAGTGCTCACCTTATTTATAAACTTGATCCTTTCATTCAAGGCATGATATTAGCTAATGGCAATTAAACATTTGGCATGATTCAAGAAATATTAAAAAAATCTCCAGCTGCATATTTTCGGATTCAAAACAAAAAACCTGATGTCAGGTCATTATGTACAACTTTTAAAAATATAAAAAAAAATAAAAAATAAAGACTTTATTTTCTTACTTCTTATTCAGTATTCATGCATTTTTAAAATTATGTTCCGGTGATCATTTCTTTTCTTTGCCAAAAATATCAACAATTAGATAAAATGTCAGAAACGAATATTCTCCTTAGCAAGCTTAGACCAAAAAGCAATGCTGAATGTTTCGTCATAATATATTCAATTTCTGAACCCAAATAAACAATGCGCTGAGCATATCATTTCTATACTAAGATGTGACCAATTACATATATCACCTGTTATTAGTCCATATGCACATTTGCTTTGCACTTAATTTAATTTTTGGATGGTAGGGTGGGGCAGTGGATAGCCCACTCACTCGGAACCTACCCAACCATGTGGGTTTTCTCCGGGTACTCTGGTTTCCTCCCACATTTAGACCCCCTCAAACAAGTTATCTGGGCCAAAAAGAGTGATTATCATGAGCTGAAAACTTGTTTCCTAATTATGGTAATGAACAAAGTTTATACATGTATACTGCTCTGAAGTATGAGTATATAGTGTTAATGTACCTTGTAGGTTTTGGCCCATGGAACATAAGATCTATTTGTGTGGGAAGATGAAAGCTAGCTCATATACCAACTTAAAATCATTTAAAAGACATTTAACCCACATAAATTATACAAAACTAGAACACTAGGTATTTCTTTAGAAATTCATATCAGATTTTGGGAGAAAATTTTCCCCCAAAAAATAAAAAAAAAATTACTTAAATTACTCTACATGCAATCCTTTTCTTTAATTAATTATGTTACATTAGATCTATATTTTACTCCAAAGAAAGAAAATAATTTAGAGCTCTTTCAACATTTCGGGTGCACTGTGATGTTTTTTTTATGCAGTAACATCTCCTTATAGTTTCATTTTAGATATAACTGTAGCATACTTGGCCCACTTGCATTGACTAGGTATAGGTAGCTCAGCTATATTTAGAGGGCTAGTATAACAACCCGAAGTCCAGGGTTCAAATCCTGGTCTATATATATAGCCTCACTGAATTAACACTGTTGTTTTTAATATTCTATTTATTTCAGCTTCAAAAGTTTCATATGTCCTGAAATGTAAGGTTTTCTTTTCAGAAATTATTTTTATTAAAGCTAGAGTCATCCATAAAAAAGTATGAAATGTTATCATGCATAGTTTCAGTTGTTATCAGTGATACTGGAATCTTTAGTTTCTCTGTGTTTGAATATGTGAATGATAGTTTGTTAAAGTTTGTATAGGTTCTCTTCTTGTTATGAGTCCCCATTACAAACAGCTCATTCATAATGCCGTACCATTTATACCCGGCTCAGACCGTATTATACTCGACTCTAGACAGTCAGATCTATTCTGTTCTGACCAAGATAACGGAGACACAACCTGAACCATTACTTGTACACTAAGTTTACTTATCTCATTTTACCACATATATCTGCTTAATGTCATAACACACAAAAAATCAGAAAACAAGTTCTTGACACCAGTCAAAAGATAGGGTTTAGCAAATATATACACATAATTCAGACAGAGCTATAAATTGTGGCTTTTAAGCCTAAAATGTTGAGTCGATATCTGATTTAGATAAAACTGTAATGTGTGGAGAATTCTCAGCATCCATTTGTATAAAACCATACAGTCCTATACTTAGTTAGACAATCTGGTGCATTGTTAATATATGTAATATATTAACATATATATAACATAAAACCAGGTTTACCCCAGTGCATATGGTTCTGTGGAAAAGAGCTAGTCGGGATATATGATATGGCATACGTTGGTGTCTGCTATCAGGAAATTTTGATGAAGATTTCTGTAACAGCATAAAGCAGGACTGTCTTCAGAGGAAAGTTTAGGTTATACTTGTACAATATGATATGACTCCTTCATCATAAATATGCAGATTAGAAAATATGATGCGACTGTCTTTGGATGAAACTTGATGTGACGGTCTTTGTCAGAGACTGTCTTCACAATATGGTGTAATTGTCTTCAGAGGGAAGTTTAGTCACAAAATATGGTGTAATTGTTATCAGAGGAAAGTTTAGTCACAAAATATGGTGCAATTGTCTTCTGAGGAAAGTTTAGTTACACAAAATTGTGTGACTGTCTTTGGAAGAAAATTTTAGACACACAATATGGTGTAATTGTCTTCAGAGGAAAGTTCAGATGCACAATATGGTGTAATTGTCTTCAGAGGGAAGTTTAGTCACAAAATATGGTGTAATTGTTATCAGAGGAAAGTTTAGTCACAAAATATGGTGCAATTGTCTTCTGAGGAAAGTCTAGTTACACAAAATTGTGTGACTGTCTTTGGAAGAAAAATTTAGACACACAATATGGTGTAATTGTCTTCAGAGAAAAGTTTAGTCACAAAATATGGCGTGATTGAGTAATAAGACAATGTGGTGACATTCTTTTGACGAAAGTTTAGACACACAATATGATGTGACTGTCTTCCGAGGAAACACTAGTCACAAAATATAGTGTGTCTAAACTTTCGTCAAAAGAATGTCACCACATTGTCTAATTACTCAGTCAAAATTAGTCACAAAATATAGTGTGACTTCATATATCCCTATGGGAGACATATTGTGTGAAACTTGTAGTTGTATATCTATAAATAAATCTTTGATGGAAATTACAGTAAAAATGTTTTTAAAACAAAGCGAAGAAACTGTATCTTTTCAAGTCAAGAAGAGATATTCACGTGGAAAAACATTACAAAAGAATATGTTTTTAGAAAGTTTTGCACTCTTGTAAAGATGAAAACATATATTTTTTAATATAAATTTAAAAAGTACTGCCATTCTGTTCATGATATCAAGAAGGCATGCATTCTTAGGTAACATGAGGACGTCTATAAAGTCAGCATCAGAAACGGTAAATGATCTGGACGGGTGTAGAACAGCACTTTACGTAAAATGGACGAAGTTTTATCCTGATAGGTTTATTGAGATGGAATCTGACACTGTCTCATCACCGCAAAATCTCCTGGAACGAATTCCCATGGGTTTTAGAATAAACAGTCATCCTATTGTTAAATAACCTCCCTTTTCCGAGTTCTCTTTAGAACATTTCCTTCGCTCAATATTACAATTGAAGATTGATTAGCTGTAATGCAAGTATTCGATACACAATTTCCTCCCGTGTCCAGTCTATTATTGTTTTGCCTTCTGACATCCTCAGCACACGACAGATCTGGTTTTTACTCCATGATATTTCAGATACAAACCACAAAGACAAGATCTACAAGTGCAAATATATAGTTCACAACACATTCCATTACAGTAATTGTTCTATGGTTTGTTTTATTTTAACCCTTTCACCCCCAGGTAACTTGAGTAGACTCTACCATACATTCATCTGGATGAGTCCATTATGGTTTACAGTGGTGAAAGGGTTAAATCAAAAATGTGTTAAACACTTTTTGGTCAAAATTGATATTTGCCACCAAAGATACAGAGCCGGAAGCATATTTTAACTAATTTCAAAAAGTAATGATGACTGTGATTTGGTAGAATCATTACATGTATGTTTCACACAGTTTATTCATTTAAGTTACTCTTTAACTTAATTTTTCCAAATGAAGCTTGAGATAAGAAAAAATCTTAAGAACTTTTCCTTTAACTTCAATTTATCTTTTGCTATGGAAAAGCTTAAGTTAAGGTATATTGTTAAGTTACTAAAAGTTCAGGAATCTGAGGACCAGTGGAATTTACTCATTCACCCCTAAGACACATTTGAACTCTTCCAACTCATAGGTTGGAATAGTTCATTATTAAATATCAGGGGTGAATGAGTTAATTAAATGGAAAAAAAATCTGAACATTTTATGCTTTATAGAAAACAAAGAAATAAACAAGATGAATAAAACAGTGTGTGAGATTCAAATACTTGTCTTTCAAAATTCTTCATCAACATTTCGACAGAATGAACATTGTGCCCCCCCCCCCCCCCAAAAAAAACCCACCCCAACCTGGTGTTAAATGTTAAATTGTTACAGCAGCTGCTCAGTGTTTCCTGGCAGAGACAGAACTTCCAAAGCAGATCTTGCCGGTCCAAAGCTATTGTCGGATCAACATTGCGTAGTGTTCCATGGTTCCTGCCTGGTCTCATTTCTATATATACCACTTAGCACAAAACAGCGAATAGCAGCTTTTACAAAAAACAATTTAACGACCAAATTAATGTGACAGAATTCATGGCCATTTTCACACTGAACTAAGCAAATTGATAAATGCAGCGTTCGTGAAAAAATGGTGTTTGTGAAAAAGGTGTTTTATATGTGTCGCAAATAAAACAGGTTTGCCGTAGATTCCATAGTAAAAGCCTGTATGTGCCATCAATACCTGTTTGGTTAACTTGCATGGCTGACTGTGGATGGATTTAATTACCATTATACCAGCGTGTCACTACATTCACACGCCACGCCGAGAAATCTATTAAAACACTATGCACAATTAATGCAATCAAATTTCATTTCCTCTTCAGGTCATATAACCTAATTCTACTCCGGCAGATCAACTACCCTATTGATTTCTTATAATGGCAGAAACAAAGCCGCGACAACAGTATCAGGCTCCTGTGTGAAACATCCTGTGTCCAGAACCACTTTCCCTACATTATCAATACTGCATCATTCATAGGCTTACAGGCACCTGTTCCTCTTGTATATATAGCAATTAAATCACACACACATTCCACAAAGGATTAATTTTCAAACGAAAGAATAGTTTTTAAAATGGATCAAAAGAAACCATTTACAATAGTTCACACACACTCAATCCCACAGAAAAGACGGTTTGGGAGGAAACAGTGGTGATTTCACATACATTGTCTATACCAGGCTTTATCACTAGAAGGTAAGTTGTAAATAGAAAGATTGTGTAAGGGAAGTAACTCCAATACAATACATAGAGGCAAAATATGTAGAGTAGTATATATACTTCCTTAACACGTTGCATGGAAAATATCTATATCTCACACATTTGACTAATTCACTTCTCTAGTGGGCTTTTCAAAAGGCAAATATGTTATGTAACTCATTAAAAGTATTTTGAGGGAGATAACTCTAACATCAAGTATAGGAAAATTATGCAAGGTAGCATACTTCCTTTACACATAGTACAGATAAAGTTTACTTCTTAGGTATTGTCTGCATCAAGAACTCTAGTAGGCTTTATCTCAGGTAAATATGGTATGTAGCTTATTAAAGTGTTTGTAAGGGAGATAAGACTAACACAAACTATAAGCAAAATGTGCAAGGTAGCATACTTCATTAACACTTTTTATAAAAATAAATTCTCAGGAATTCTTTAATTCAAGATTTCCAGAGGGCTTTATCTCAGGTAAATATGGTATGTAGCTGATTAAAGTGTTTGTAAGGGAGATAAATCTAACACAAACTATATAAAAGCAAAATGTGCAAGGTAGCATACTTCATTAACACTTTTTATAAAAAAAAATCTCAGGAATTCTTCAATTCAAGATCTCCAGAGGGCTTTATCTCAGGTAAATATGGTATGTAGCTTGAAGTAACTGTTGAACAGTGACATTACAGCCTAGTTGGGTTTTGTTATGATAAATACATTTTGAATGAATTATCTTAAGAGAAAGCAGCAATCTAGTGAAGCTTGAAATGTCAGGTATAGATTTGAGATATGATGAGAGTCAGAGGTGTCACTCAACAAGCTGTTTCCATGATGTTAAATTACGCTCTCCACACCCTAGGGGCACTCACTGGAATTGTTTCATTTGTGTTAAACAAACACAGAAATGTCCCGATCTATAGGTAGCATCAAAAATACATTACACAACATGGATAGAAAAGGAGATTGGCGAGCAGTAAAGTACCAATGGAGTTTGCTAGCAAGTCTGTTTCTGATGGAAAATGCCTGATTGCAGCTATTGGATCGAGTTTTGGTAACAATTTTAATAAGAGATTGAGTTTATTAACAGGCAATCTGGCTGAGAATGGATTCATGAGAGATTGAGTTTATTAACAGGCAATCCGGCTGAGAGTGGGTTCATGAGAGATTGAGTTTATTAACAGGCAATCTGGCTGAGAATGGGTTCATGAGAGATTGAGTTTGGTAGGAACTGCAGAATGATTGTTTTCTATGGAACTGAGGCTGTATACAATAGAGAATTGAGTTCAGTATCAATGACAGATTGAGTTTGTTGACAATAAAGAATTGAGTTCAGTATCAATGAAAGATTGAGTTTGTTGACGATAAAGAATTGAGTTCAGTACCAATGAAAGATTGAGTTTGTTGACGATAAAGAATTGAGTTCAGTATCAATGAAAGATTGAGTTTGTTGACAATATAGAATAGAGTTAAGTATCAATGAAAGATTGAGTTTGTTGACAATAAAGAATTGAGTTCAGTATCAATGAAAGATTGAGTTTGCATAGCTATAACAGAGAATAGAGTTAAGTATCAATGAAAGATTGAGTTTGTTGACAATGGAGAATTGAGTTCCGAAGCAATCGGAAATTGATTTCAGTATCAATGAAAGATTGAGTTTGCTTTACAACAGAGAATAGAGTTCAGTAGCAACAGCAAATTGAATTCCGTATCACGGAGATTTCCAGTTTGACTTAATTTAATTTCATACATAAACCTGTTTAACCTATGATATTTAACATATTTTTTGTCATATGTTAAATTCCTCTCAGACATTTTTAGGGTATGATGCATTACAGGGGGGTATTCTAATTTATTAGAAGAGCATTTTTTTTGGCAGCATAATGGACAACTTTGATGGCACAGAACCACATTTCAAACTTTGCAGCAGCAGCAGAATGAAAATGAGTGAACTATACGTAATACCACATTCATTTGAAACTTCATGAGCGAGTTTCATTGAAATTGAGGAATTTTTAAAATCCTGAGTCTGGGAATTATATCTTATTGATCAACAGATGGTATGTTAGAATTTGTACAACCTAGCTGACAACCTATAGTCATTCTAGTTGCGACAATAATCACGTAGCTTTGCTCCAACAAGCTCGTTATTCGATACACTAAAATTCAAATGATTGAGGGAGTTACTTATCTATAGTATTCGACATTATCTCCTATTTTGTCAACCCTTGTGTTTTAAACCAGGGTTAAAATGTCAGATTCACAGCCAGATACAGCAGGTCACCTTACTACACACTGAAAAGATTTAAAGCTGTATACCAGGTCTATCAACTCTAACATATCTGTGGTTGTAAAATATCCCAATACAACTCAATGAGCCCTGCCTCGACGAATTGTAACAGACTTAAAACTCACATTCAATACCACCAGTTCAAGCTGCGATCTGTTCCTCACTTTTGTCCAATGTTCGGTTATTCAGTCACAGAAACGACATAACCTAACAATCAGAAAATTTATTTTGATGACTGTGCGTAAATTGTTGATATAGTCATAAAAGGTACGACAAATATTGTATGAAGAACCTACCATATGCTTTGTATATTAGTTTATCGCGGGGTTTAGCCGTGAGTACAATACGATCTCCAATAAGGACCTACGATAAACCATAAGGACGTTCAATGTGTTTGGACATTCAATAGATATGTGCTTAGCCAGCAAGTTTTTTCTTGACAGCATTTTCAGTTCGCATCACATTACAGTCAAATCAGAATAACTTAACCTTACAAAAGTTGAATACTAATGTCCAGACACAAGAAATTGATCATCAAAATCCATTGAATTCAATAATGATCCGAACGTATATGAAATATTCAGCCGTTATCATTATTAAGCACTTTCATGTTAGAGTGAAATAGCTAATTAAAGCATCCTTACCATTACTTACTGTTACTAAAGCATCCTAACCATTAACTATAGCATCCTTACCATTACTTACCGTTGCTAAAGCATCCTTACCATTACTTACTGTTACTAAAGGATCCTTACCATCATTTACTGTTACTAAAGCATCCTAACCATTAACGATAGCATCCTTACCATTACTTACCGTTACTAAAGCATCCTTACCATTACTTACTGTTACTAAAGGATCCTTACCATTATTTACTGTTACTAAAGCATCCTAACCATTAACTATAGCATCCTTACCATTACTTACCGTTACTAAAGCATCCTTACCATTAACTAAAGCATCCTTACCATTACTTACCATTACTATAGCATCCTTACCATTACCTACCATTACTAAAGCATCCTTACCATTACTTACTGTTACTAAAGGACCCTTACCATTATTTACTGTTACTAAAGCATCCTTACCATTATTTACCGTTACTAAAGCATCCTTACCATTAACTAAAGCATCCTTACCATTACTTACCATTACTATAGCATCCNACTAAAGCATCCATACCATTAACTAAAGCATCCTTACCATTACTTACCGTTACTAAAGCATCCTAACCATTAACTAAAGCATCCTTACCATTACTTATTGTTACTAAAGCATCCTTACCATTAACTAAAGCATCCTTACCATTACTTACCGTTACTAAAGCATCCTTACCAGTAACTAAAGCATCCTTACCATTACTTACTGTTACTAAAGCATCCTAACCATTACTTACCGTTACTAAAGCATCCTAACCATTAACTATAGCATCCTTACCATTACTTACCGTTACTAAAGCATCCTTACCATTAACTATAGCACCCTTACCATTAAAAATAAGTATTTTCACTGTATCACTCAAAAATGAGACTGATAAATCTGTCCAGCATCTGCAATCTTTCTCCTTTCTCTAGCAAACTTAACACTGAATACTTTTTTTCCATATACCAAACCAGTTCTTCTTTACCTATACAAAGAGTTTGAAAATCTCACACATGAAAAGACTGCATGTTCCTGGTCGATTTCTATATAACCAAGTTGTTTGAGTGTATGAACCTCAATCACTCACAAATATATCTAAAAAATCCTTAAAATAAAATCCTTTCCATCATGGTGACATCTGTGATAGGAATTACTCTTAAGTCTGGTACATAGGTCTTGAATTTCTGTGATATTTTGTAGTCTGTAATCAATCTATTGACAGGAATGTCTTCTGGATAAACATCCATCTTTATGATTTATGGTGCTGAAACACCCTAGAATAAGGCTGCATGAACATGCACTGCCTTTTTATCACCTTTTTATTTTTATTTTGTCTTTCATCAAAGTTATGCAATATTGTGATTCCTTTCTCCGGTCATGGCTTAAGAATATCTGAGAAATACATCACTCTTCCTCACATAACACTAACCTAACTGGAAATGCAGGTATTTAGTATCCCCTTTCCAAGGCAATCCTCACATATTTGACATTCACATGGTAAACGGTCTTTCCCCCCCCCCCCCCCCCAAAAAAAAAATCTGTTTCCTATGCATTTCACATGCCCTCTTTCCGCACTTAAGAGCTAAAGGAAGGTCACAAAGGTCAAAGATCAAGGTTATAAAAAGTCATGCACCATGCTGTAGTCATACAGCAACATCAGTGTGTGAAGTTGCGTGACCCTAGCAACACTTAGCCTATGTCTGACCTTAAATTCAAAACCTTAACTGAGGTCACAGAGGTCAACGGTAAGGGTGAAGGTCACAGAAATGTCATGAAACATGCTGTACTCATCAAGGCACAAAAGCATGTAATTAGTTACATGACCCTAGCTGTAAAATGTATTCCTTAACTGACCTAAATATCAGAACTTAATCAAGGTCACAGAGGTTAAGTTCAAAAGTGAAGGTCACAGAAATGTGATGAAACATGCAGCATTCACAAAAGGTACATAACAATGTAAGGTCCACAGTCAATAACGAACCTTATTGCAGAATTTCACAAAGCCAGACGGACAAAGATAACACTTATTGCCCTGCATCACTACATGGTGGGGCTTAAAATAGTCGAGTATTGTGTCTCCATCATCGTGGTAATGAAGCGTAGAAAGTATTACCTGGTAAACACATATCAAAGCCAGCGAGATTGAGAGCTGGGTATTAATGTGAGTCTGTGTTAGTAATTATCAATTTGTTATACAGAGGTGGTGTGATATCATTATAGACTACAAATTAATCACCAGGATTGAATACACAATGGGATTAAGTCTACCAGACAGGTGTCCATCCTACAGAAAACAACGATTAGTCAACTTAACAAATCAATGTGTGAAAATCATCATTTCAATAACCAGTGGAAATTTCATTAAAAAAAGAGTTTCTAAATGTATTCTCCATTTGAAATGTTTGGTTGATAAATTGAAACGTTTGATTGATAAATTGAAACATTTGATTGATAAATTGAAACGTTTGATTGATAAATTGAAAAGTAAGAGTGATTGATAGAAATGTGTGAATTGATAAATTGAAATCTGCAATTGATATTTTGAAATTTGTGATTGATGAATTGAAATACGTGATATAGATAAATTGATATGTGTGATTAATACACTTAAATGTGCAGAGTTCAATAAAATTAAATATGGGATTGATAAATGGAAATGTGTGATGAAGAATAATGGAATGTATGATGGAGAATTTGGAATAACATGATTGATAAATGGAAATGTGTGATGAAGAATAATGAAATGTATTAACTACCACCCTTGATGCAGGTTAGTAAGCTTACAATGCATAATATTTAATGCATGGTTAGCTTTATGTCAAAACTGACTTTCCAAAGCTTCAAAAGTCTCTGTGTTAGTTCGCAGCAATGTCTCTGTGTTTATTGACATACATTTATACCTGCTAAGTTTGCAGCAATGAATTATGTGGTCAAAACCATAATAATCAAGGACATTTCTAATCAAGTTTAACAGCCTGGAATCATTTCAGTCATTCAAAGCACAAAAACAGTTAAAGAGGGTGGATAGTGTTTACCTGGGATGTAAGTGAAATTGACATACAGGTAATAGGGTAACAGATAATCAACTTTGTTGTAAAAATCAACCAACATCAGTTTTATTGGAGTGCAGCAACATGTCAAGACCATTTTGATTCAACATCAAATTTAACCTAAACATCTCCCTTGCAGATTTGTCTCCCTTACAGAGTTATCTCTCCTTTGCAAAGTTAATATCAAGGAAAAACAAACTTTCCCACATAATGCATGCTTAAATAGTGCATGAAATAAGTTTTTGGGTTAAAGGCTATCAAACAGTAATTTATAGTGTAATGAATCTGAAACTATTTAGCACCTCTTTGTAGTTTATAAGCAGAAATTATACATTCTGTTTACAGTTCACTGATTTTGATTACGAAGATAATAGACCAAGGCCTTGTGTGAATGTTAAATGATATGCAAATGTCTTTATGTGAATTGAAAATATAAAATGTTACAAAAANCTGGGGGGGGGGGGGGGGGGGGGGGGGGGGGGCATGATAAAGGTGTAATAAGTTTAACACAAGGATGTATACGGTAACAAACAGACCTGCTCGACAACAGGCCAACACAAATACCTCTGCTGTCTAAAATTTAATGTGAAATAGCCAAGGTATGTTCCTGAATACACAAATGATATACTGGACGTTTAATTTACGAGCCACTGAACTCCACCTGAGGTATAAACTGATTTTGATATACCTGCACTTTTTGCATTAAGGAATGCAAGTGGGTGGCCGCCCAGGTATAAATAGTCCTGTCTTACCTGTAAAGTCAGGTTTATAAGCAAGATGTTTCAAAAGGTATCCGAGCCCCACCTAAGGTATAAACTGATTTTAATATTCCTGCACTTTTTGCATTAAGGAATGCAAGTGGGTGGCCGCCTGCCTCACTATAAATATAGTCCTGTCTCAGATGTTTCAAAAGGTATCCTTCTCTCCACCGTCTGTTAAGTGTGGTTTCTAAGACTGATTACAGAAATTAAATCTCAATTATTATTAGCCACCATTTAAGTTTCCATGCCACAGTAAAGGTTATGTCTTTGTAAATAAAACATTCTCCATTAAAACCTGAAAGGCTGTGAATTACACACTCACTACTTGTAAGATGTAGTTAAAGTCATCATTCTAGGTCATTTTTTTTAGAAAAGTTCTTTCTTTTAATAATCTATCAAGAAACACAGTTAGCAGTTGGTTATTTTCTATTTATGATCTTGAGGATATTTTTATCTGCTAATGATTTTTTATCATCTAACTTATTTAAAAGATAGCTCTAACATCAGGGGTATATGACAAGAAAAAGGCAGAAAAGGAAGAATAAAGAAGGAAGAGGATATCGAGAAGGAAAAAGTAAGGAAGTTCCAATCTCTGATGGTTTTAACCCTTTCATCCCTATGTAACTTTAGTAGACTCTACCATGCATTGATATGGAGGAGTCCATTATGGTCTACAGTGGTGAAAGGGTTAAAACAAATTTCTGCTGAATGCACTGAGACATGCAAACAAACAGAGAAATAATACGAAACTTGACTTTCCACTGAACATTCGGAGACATGAAATAATACAAATCTTAACTTTCGCTGAATATACTGAGACATGAAATTGTTCCGCAGAAAGTCAAGCTTTGTATAGGGAGCCATACAGGCACTTCGATCCAGTCATCCCCTGTTATATAGAGATAAAACTCAGACGAGATATAACAATTGCACAATTCTCTACAACCACATAACTTAGATATGAGGTTATCCAGAGTCGACTCTCCTCCACAAATGGCAGACATGATTAGACACACTGTCTAGCTAAAGAATTCAACGGCACAAAACATTCAACTAATGGGATAAATGGACGAATAAAGACCAGAATCCCATTCTATTCCAACTGAAGCAAAAGAAACAGGTTGAATCCAAGGTCACAAAAACTTGCAACCTGCCTATATTTATTTCCTACCCCCAGCATCCCCACTATTGAGCCTACTCTTAACTCTTTTAAGGTCTGTAAGCAGAACTTGTTCATGCATGCGTTACATCAATATGAGGTTATTATAACAACTTTGGACAAATAAGACCCCCCCCCCCACCACCACCACCACAAACACACAAAAAAAACCTGATATGTTAGGGAAAGACAGTTCAGCATCTACTGGTACCCTAAAAGTACAAGGACTTCCCATAAATTTAAACGAACTTCTCTGCTCCCACTTAGCGATGTTATTGAGAACAAATGCAGGTTTCACATATATTAATAATGTTTCCGTTATCAGCAACATGCCAGATATACTATAACACAACTACACCGACATTAAGTGTCTGTGGCGCACATTCCATTACCTACAGACAGTATATAAAAGCCAACATTTCTCTTTTCACGGCAGAGTTGTGTGGCGCTATCATCACCATGCAGCACTGGGCTCATTTTTATACTCTATTTCCTATTTCTTGATATCAAAAATTAATTTCTCGATATCAAAAATTAATTTCTTGATATCAAAAATTAATTTCTTGATATCAAAAATTATCTTCTTGATATCACTAAATTGAATTCTCAATATCAAAAAGATATTTTGTGTATTTTTTAAAATAAGAATTTTATTTTCCAATATAAAAAGATAAGAAATAGTAAAATGACGCCCCTAAATCTGAGGTTTAAACCTGCAGCAAACAATATTTCTTTTTTGTTCTTTTTTTCTGATTATAAACCAGCTTCATTGTACACTATCAAGTATTCCTGGATCCACAGCAACTGTAGGAATCTGATAAAACCTCAATACACAGTAGAAGTTTTTGTTACAGAATATGACCATCTCAAAAATCCAAAGATACGGTTTCTAATATAAACATCTTGAGGACAACAAAGCATGCTAGTTGCCGTTGATACCAGGAATTGACCCGACACCTCCCAGCACACCACGGTTCAAACATCACGCTGTCGAATGCTCTAGACCACACAGAAAACTAAAATAAATTAATCGTATACAGCAAATACCTACAGTTAATTCTCCTTTTATTACGTTTTATCGTAATACACAGAGGAGAGGAGGTGCTGGTTAAGGGGGAGGGAGGGACCATATGTAGTTATGTGAAGCAATGCTACCTACATAGATTGTTACATCAGTTTATTGTGTGTGATGAGGGATTAATACGACGTTTAGTAGACATACAAGTACAACGGCATAATGATCAGTGCATATAGTTGTGTGTAATATGTTTGATAGTGAGGCTGGGAAATAAGTACCCCCCATCAGGCTTGTACGACATCATATCGCAGTCTGTCTGCAGTATACTTCTGCGGTAAAGACATTGCGTAACTGCAATCAGGTGCCGTGCAAGCAAAGGCACTATAACACACTCGTAGACTTATTTTAGGCCAAATGGCTTGTGCCCTGAAAATATTTTGCCGACCCAATCCTGATCTCAGAGCCAATAACATGTGATCACTCCGACAGACATCAATGAAGTCTAACAAGTGATTTAATGTCGCAGGCTGTTCCCTTCAAGGGTGCAGGGAGAACAAAGTCAAGCCCCACACTAGCCGATCATCAGAAGACCTGCAGCCCAATTTGTCACAGACCTCCAGAGTCTAAATGCAGCTGTTATCCATCGCATCAACACATGTAGATTCAACCAGAGTTGTCTTCCCTTTGTTTGGTTTACAGCAAGAATATATCTCACAAAAACAGACGAGAGAAAAAAAGGGGGAACAAAACATCCATTTCGTTAGAAGGAAAGTATATCCCACTTCTAAGCGCTCCTAAGTATAACAATTCTAGCGATATTAAAGTCATACCTCCGAAGGTTACCTCCCTTGGTAATACAAACTTTGAAGTCATTGAACTTGTTTTCTATCTGAAGAAAGATGACCAAACAACACAGGACAGCCCAATAGACATGACCAGGCATGTGTGGAATGTCTTCAACTCAAAGTGTAAAGCAATTGACAGAGAAGTCGAAGTGTTAAGTAGAAAATGGCAAATCATTTAATGCATCAGAATCAGAATTTTATTATTTAGGTTTTTTTTTGTTTTTATATATATTTCTTATTTTTTTTTTTTATAATATTCATCTGATTCCATTCTTGCCAATTTCCCTTATTTTGGATGAACGACAGTTCCAATATTTTCACCATTAATTTTGACTTTAAAATCAGTGAAACTCGATCCGCTCATCTCGCTTTTTGCTCAAATTTAACTAATTCATTACCTAAATCAGCTTAAATTATGACATTTTGAACTGATATTTTGTCAAATATGGGTCACTGTGAGTCCTTTAGAGACATTTTTAGACTTTAAATATAAAATAACAGCTCTAACTATACTGATATACAAATCATCAGAAACAAGTGTATACAGTTTTAACTTTATAAAAGACGGCCAGATGGCAAGAATCCTTTCATTTTCCTCCTCCAGAGTTTAAGTGACAATCTAATCATATAGCTACTTTATTGCTGGGTCATCCTTCCCTTGTACTAGTGATATACAGGGCAATTGTCCTAAGTATTGTTAGCTTGACACAGACATAGTGATATACAGGGCAATTAATTGTCCTACGTATTGTTAGCTTGACACAGACATAGTGATATACAAGGCAATGACACATTGTCATACGTATTGTTAGCTTGACACAGACACAGTGATATACAGGGCAATTGTCCTAAGTATTGTTAGCTTGACACAGACATAGTAATATACAGGGTAACAACACATTGTCATACGTACTGTTAGCTTGATACAGACAGGTCATCTCATCCTGTAGACACATAACAACTAATTCTTGTCATCCACATCATAAGCTGAAGCTATGAGCTAATCAGGCAAGAAATGTAAAGAAATAAGCACGGTAATATTTCTTTCTTTTATTTCTGTTTTTCAGAATTTCTTTTTCAGATCTTGTTAAGTTAACCATACATGTTAATTGAAGAATCCTGAGTAAAGTTGAGAATCAAGGATTATAGCAAATGGTGACCATAATGGATAGAATGGGTGGCAATGTTTTCATAGAAATCACTCTGTCTTCATTGTCAAGCTTCCCTGAAAGCCTGGGGAGAACTTTCTCCCCGTCTTCTGCCGCCAACAACACATCGTTAATCTATATATATCACTGAAATATCCATCGATTTAAAAGGAAACTTTGCAGTTTTAATTTTCAACAAAATGTTTTATCTTTTTGATTGATTAAGGCAGCAATAACGTAATGAAAATCAAGGTAACTTCCGAAACATCAATACACAGTGGAGTATTTTTGTCTCCTCTGCCATAGATAATCAATTCTGATGGCTTTTTATTGAATTTGTGATAATGAATAAAAAAGAATCTTGTGTGTGTGTCATACTGCAAAATGCAACTTACAGAAAATAAAGACTAGAATTCTGAGGAATATTTTTTATTTTTCATTATGTAGCCTTAGAAATGACGGTGAAAAAATATATAGCCAATGACAGTTCAAAATAGTTAAGTCATTAACTGCGATTTGTGTTAAGAGTTAAGGAGATATGCTCCCTTACACAAATTTGTTACAGTATAAGGTACATAATTCAACTGAACAGAGCTAATATCCTTTCATTGAAGTGAGCAACATGACACAGAGTCCATTTAGAAGATGTTGTTGAAAAAATGTTATTCCTATGACCTAAAATGTGATCCAAGGTCATTTCGTTAAGGTCAAACTTTATTGGCCAAATATAATTACCTTTTTTGGCCTCGTGGGACTTAAAAAAAAATCATTACAGATTTTAACACATTTGACATCTGTAACCTTGAATGTGAATCATGGTCAAATATCATGACTCCAGGACTTGAGCTTCTTTAGAAGAAGTTGTTTTAAAATTTGACACATTTTATCAGTGAACTTGAAAGCGAATCAAGGTGATCCAATTGAGGAAACGTATAGAGCCTGTTACCTTAGTCAGCTACATGCCATATATCTTGATCCTAGCAGACATTATAGTTCTTCAGAAGTTGTCAAGAAGAAAGTTTAAACAGACATAAGGGACACTGCTGAGTTAGAAAAAATAGATATCTATTCACAAATTCATAGGCTCCATACTTAAAATGGATCAATTAAAAACAGTAAACTTATCTGCAAACTTCCAATAATATCATATATATACTTGTGAATAAACCCAATATTAATTCTATTCTGCTACTGTATAAAGGGATCTTATTTACATTTTTTTGCCCTCTGCAATGAGAGTGAGGTTATCATGATGGTGAATATTAGTACACATTATACCGTTTATAGTCATTAACCCTTTCACCCCTAGGTAACTTTAGTAGACTCTACCATTCATTGATCTAGATGAGTCCATTATGGTCTACAGTGGTGAAAGGGTTAAATGCGAAGTTCAAAATTTACACCTGGCAAATAAGAATTTTATTGGTGAAGGGCAAATATTAGACAGGGTGAACATTTCTCTGTATACAACATCTTTTTGAAGATTCCTATCACCTAAACCTATGTCATTTGCTCTAGATTTCAGGGCCATTTCCCATATATTCAAAGTTCTACATTGACGGATGTTGCTGCAGGAGTCAGCTCTCAGATCCTTGTACTTTACCAAAGCAGCTATAAGGAAGTCAAGGGGCATCGGTTCCAGTTTATCGATTCCACAAGGTCTATGAACTCAGTAATAACCTTCAAATGCTGTGTCTGTCACACCTTATGCGGTGTCTTTATCAGCAAAGTACCGTTGCCACGTGTGCAGCGGTACACCAAAGCTGTCGACTGTCATAAAGTGTCACTGTATGCCATTCATTGATTCTTTAGGCCACCTTGAATACACTTTCTGTTCCCGAGCTTTCTCATTGCATTTAACCATTTCACCCCCATGTAAATTTAGTAGACTCTGCCATGCATTGATATGGATGAGTCCATTGTGGTTCATCAACGATGAAAGGGTTAACAGCAGCACATTGGAAACTTTGTCAGTAATCCTCGGGGAACCTTATACCTAGCTGTTTTAACTCATTCACCCCTGAAGTCACATTTGAACCCTTCCAATTTAACGGTTGGAATAGTTTATTATGAAACTTCAGGGGTGAATGAGTTAATGTAGAAATTGGTTCTCACCTTACTCAACTCATTCACCGCTGAAATTTCATAATGAGCAATTCCAATCTTTGAATTGGAAGGGTTCAAATGTGTCTTCAGGGGTGAATTAGTTAAACATCAATTAAGACATCTTGCTCTAACCTCTTCTGGCAGGCCATTATACCTGACCATACTATATTGGATCTGTAAAGCACCCCCTACCCTTTTTCTGGTCTGAGGAGCCCATTATGTCACCATTTACAAACTCACTTGAAGAAACTGTCCATTGCAGCTACATGTATATATTTTTAGACTTTAAAGGTAATTAAGGTCATCATTCTAATTTTCCTAAATTGCATCCAGGTTGCTTATTTAATCAAATACAGTTAAATATTTGTCACCTGGTTTTTTAAAGTAAATTAAATCATCAGCAGTGTGGAAATTTGGGGGGAAAAAGGAATGTTTTTGAAACAGCAATAACTGGACAAAGTATTGAGAACAATCCATAGTTCTGACCTCTGGACAGACCTTGATATGTCCCCTTTGTCCTGTGGTTGACCTACATTTAGCAAGAGTGACCTTGACCTTGACCTTCATACCCTTAAATATGAACTTGTTTGAGGTATTGCCATACTTGATCTTTGTATCAAGATTGATGAAAATTTGTCCAGAAATGAAGTCAGTAGAGCCATCCGACAAGGAATCGTGATGGGATGGGATGTAAAGAAACCTGCATTATGACAGGACAGACACGAGACCCTCTATAGGCCTTCTATAAAATACTGGAGACAAAAAAAATAACAATGAACATCAACAGACAGATGTACATGAGTGCAGACCTCTCGTCTCCTCTTGTAGCATACCATTCTGGAACTTATCACCACTTCAAAGAAAATCATTTTTTTTCGAAATATGGATCTGGAAAGTGAAGGATTTCAAAATCATTCCAGGTTTAATTGTTTAGAACTGTTTGAAATATAAACTTTAACCTCTGAAGGTATTCTGTTATAAATCAGTGTAGGTATATATCACATTATAAAGATCTCATTTAAAAACCAGATGTGTGTACTGCTATATGATCACAAAGCTAGGATCTGCTGATGAAGCCAAGTTTTTGATAAGTCGGTAACAGCATCCAATACCAAGAAAAGTTGGACACCCCGAACGTGTGATTTACATCATTACCAAGCAGAAATACTCCGCCAGCATAAAAATATGCAATCAACTGCACATGTGTTTATTGTAAAATGCTTTATAATGATATATCTGTGTCTACATCTGTTAATCAGACATGCTGATTTTGTTCTCCCTTGCCGCAGTAACCGTGGCGATGAAAACCTTGCGGCGATGAAAACCTTGCGATAGGACCATCAAACCGCCATGTTTAGTGTGATAAAGGCAACTGTTTCGTACTCTTCCATGTTAGTACAGAGATTAATCTGTACGAACACACAGTTTCAAACCATTTCCTCTCCAACTGTTAGGACCACATCTACAAACTGTGGCAGAGATTAAGGACTAAAGTTCTGTGTCAAGGAAGGTATAAAGTTTATTTCCCATCATGCTTGGTGTTCATGAGTAGAGATTCTTGTCGTTTTGGCCTTAACCCTTTCACCCCTATGTAACTTTAGTAAACTCTTCCATGCATTGATTTGGATGAGTCCATTATGGTCTACAGTGGTGAAAGGTTTAAAATAGAACCACATTAAAATGATAATTGACTGCCTGTTTGTTGTCAGCTTTGATAGGGGATAAGAAAAATGTGGAGTTAAAGCAGCATGCTACCTGCTGTGATTTCTGCTTGAGTTATCTCCCTTAATGATATATGCTACCTCACATATTACACCTCCGATTTGTGTGTTAAAGTAAAGTAACATGGTGCCCTAAGCATAATACCTGCGATTTGTGTTAGGGTTATCTTTCTTAAGGATACATACTACCTTATTAAAGCTATATGTTACCTTACATTATTATAAGTATCCCTATAACTTTATTCGAGTTATCTCCCTTGTATGTTTCTAATAAGCTTTTTAGCTAATAGTCCAGAATTACTTGAGAGCTATCAATGAATATTTCTTGTGTATTAGGTTTGATATAGTGAAACTCTTTGGGATTGGAGATTCATAATGTAAGATAGCATATAGCTCCTTAATTCTACAAGTCTCATCAAAAGAGCCAAACAAGTTTTCATATTTTCATAAGACTTGCTTTACAATATTGAGTTACTATATACTTCACGTACTCATAATATGAAACAATCCATGAAAATATATTGCCTTGAGCTATTGACTATTAGAAATATTAATTTTCGCTTGTCAAAGAGAAACTTGATATTCCACATAAAAAAATCACTGTGTTTTGCTTTGAAACAATCACTGTAAATGATGAAGATTTTCTGATTGCTGTTCTGTCAATATTGTTTCATCGATGAGCTTACATGCTAAACGCACATTTATTGTGAAGTGAATTTAGTTCTATGACTGATGATGATCCAAATTACGGAAAACCAAAAGGTCCAATTACATAGCATTATTTTGTTTACAGTTCAGCAACATTCTGAAAAAGCAACATAATAATGCTGTGATAGTGCGGAATTCTTACTCAATGACAGATAAATCAGTAACTTAACCTCTACCTCCATTAACTCATTCACCCCTGAAGTTTCATAATGAACTATTCCAGCCTTTGAATTGGAAGAGTTCAAATGTGTCTTCAGGGGTGAATGAGTTAAATATCACCCATAATTCAACCCCTTCTCCTTGTAATTTTTCTACCAAAACAATTACAAATTATTATTTTTTTACTTCTTTTATTATTACTTTACAAGAAATAAGCTTTTAAAACTTTAAAACACTAATTTAAACAAAAACATAGACACCTGATAATAATGTTGTTAGCAGATTTTCTCAATTCAAGGTAGGTGGCTCAATCAGTGAAATACCATAAAACGTCACCGTCAACTCACTTTTAGTGTCAGTCCAGTGAATGGTATAGTAAAGTTGACCTTATCTTGTTTACATGATTGCATTACACTGCAAATAGCTGTAGTTGAAGTTGTCAAAAGTTATCAAACAAAAACATGTAATGATAATGAACCAATGAACAATTGACATAAAGTAATTAGGCAGCCAAATCACTCAGTAAAACTAACCAATCAGATGGCCCGAAACATCTCAGCTTTATATGACTCGAGGTCATATCCATTAAAATACATACCAGATACCTAAATATGATTACAGAAAATTACATTTTTTTTTATCTCTGATTCTATTGTTATTAGATTGATTTATTCAAAATCTAAAACGGGGTAGATTCTGTCAAGATAGCGTCATCTATTGAGAAATATTTCTGTTAAGGTCAAATTATTAGGTAATGACACTGCTTCAGTAATTATGATTTTGAAAGGTCAGAAGGTCATTATTATGGTATGCATCGCTCTTGGTATAGGCGATCCAGAGGTTTGACACTGGGAGGACCATTTCACCACTGTAGATCATAATGGACTCATCCAGATCAATGCATGGTAGAGTCTATTAAAGTTGCATGGGGGTGAAAAGGTTAAAGGCACACTATATCATGTTATCAAAGGGGGGGGGGGGGGGTATGTCTAAAATCGTAACACATGTCTGGTGCCAACTGTCTGTCAGTGTAGAATTTAATTAACATAAACCATAGTTTACAACCATAGTTTACAACCATAGAGACTATTAAATTTGTACTGTGTTTTTGGAGTTACACACACCGCAGGGTACAGTAGATATGTTTAAACATTCTCAAAAGTTTGAACGGAAAATCATAAACTACCTGAAACTTGTCATCGCCATGGTAAAACAGCTCAAACAGGGTAAGGTGATGATGGTAACAGTATTATAGTAATCAATTTCAAAGCTAGCCGACTCATTATTCATTCTGAACAGCGTAACAAATACAGTATGTGGCCACCAGGGTAAAATAAAGTAACCTAATACAGTAGAAGTTTGCTACACTGCCATCTGAGTAAAATAATGTATCTGACTACAGTAGGATTATGTACACTGTCATCTGAGTAAAATAATGTATCTGACTACAGTAGAATTATGTACACGGTCATCTGAGTAAAATAATGTATCTGACTACAGTAGGATTATGTACACTGTCATCTGAGTAAAACAATGTATCTGACTACAGTAGGATTATGTACACTGCCATCTGAGTAAAATAATGTATATGACAACAGTAGGATTATGTACACTGTCATCTGCGTAAAATAATGTATCTGACTACAGTAGGATTATGTGCACTGTCATCTGAGTAAAATAATGTATCTGACAACACTAGGATTATGTACACTGTCATCTGAGTAAAATAATGTATCTGACTACAGTAGAAATTTGCTACACTGCCAACTGAGTAAAATAATGTATCTGACAACAGTAGGATTATGTACACTGTCATCTGAGTAAAACAATGTATCTGACTACAGTAGGATTATGTACACTGTCATCTAAGTAAAATAATGTATCTGACAACAGTAGAATTATGTACACTGTCATCTGAGTAAAATAATGTATCTGACAACAGTAGAAATTTGTACTGCCACAGGGGTAAAATAATGTATCTGACAACAGTAGAAATTTGAACTGCCACAGGGGTAAAATAATGTATCTGAGTAGTGTAGAATCTTTTTACACTGCCATTTAGGTAAAATATTATGTACCTGTCTACAGAAGAATTTTGTTAAACTGCCATTTAGGTAAAATAATGTGTCTGCCCTTTCCATGCTTATCTTTTGTATAGAATATTTTCAAGGTAAGTTTTTTTTATAAGGGCCGGGGTGTACATTAAGTTAACTATGGTATCTTAAATGCTTCATTGATTTTGGGGTTACGTCATATGTAAAAGAACTATTTTAAGGATGTTTGGACATATCATCTGCCTGATATGCAGAGCAATTTTTGGAAGGATTATTGAACAGCTATCTGGAATGACATGCTTTTAAGACAGGGACACATGTACAGCACATTACAATGCTTGTCCTCTCCAATGGTCAGGAACTAACTTCCTCAATTAACCCTTGTATGTTTTGTCAGTGTGTTGTTTGTCATAATTTGTAATTTTCTTCAACAAAATTTTAAACAAGATATTCTGCGAAGATATGATCAACTGTATAACATTTAAATACATATTTTATAAAAAAATGTGCCAAGATTTTTTTTAAAATTAACTGTTTTTGAGAGCATATTTGTTTAAGTCCATAAAGTTCCTAAAATTATACGGAAAGCTGAACAATGACTGTGTGGAGACAATACGGTACGGTAGACCTATACGCTAAGGAGGACAATGTGTGACCAGAGGTGGAACACCTGATTCAACACCCAGTTATTGGTCAGACAACCAGTCAGAGGTAGATTGTATTGTGTGGCCTTGACAGCTCTGATGACCTCTGTCAACCTTCAACCTTACAAAACTTTGGTACAAGAGTACATGTGAGTTAGATGAGATACATATTTGGTCAATGTCACACGTGAATGAACATGTTTTTTATCTAAAATCGTGCTGGAAACACCTGTTGAATTATTCTGGTTTTTTAACCTAGCTATGGCTCCTGATGTTCGGTAAAGACGCACATTGTAACGGTAACCCCCCTTGTAACATACAATGCAAGTGTATTGACACTTCCTGTATAAAGCCAACTTCCTGTGTAATTATAGAACTTCCTGTGCAATGACAGAACTTCCTGTGTAATGACAGTACTTCCTGTATAAAGCCAACTTCCTGTGTAATTATAGAACTTCATGTGCAATGACAGTACTTCCTGTGTAATGACAGTACTTCCTGTATAAAGCCAACTTCCTGTGTAATTATAGAACTTCCTGTGCAATGACAGTACTTCCTGTATAAAGCCAACTTCTGTGTAATTATAGAACTTCCTGTGCAATGACAGTACTTCCTGTGTAATGACAGTACAGGAATAATGACAGTACTTTCTGTTTAATGACAGAACTTCCTGTGTAATGACAGCATTTCCTGTGTTATGACAGTACTTCCTGTGTAATGATAGTACTTCCTGTGTAATGACAGTACTTCCTGTGAAATGACAGTACTTCCTGTGTAATGACAGTACTTCCTGTGTAATGATAGTACTTCCTGTGTAATGATAGTGCTACCTGTGTAAATGACACTACTCTCCCTGTGATGACTACTTCCTGAGCAGTTGGAGTATTTCCTGTGTATAATGACACCATTAAAAGGCTTATTTTTTTCCGAAATGATGACAATTTTTCATACATTCTATAAAGATTTATTCTTACAAGTCAAATACATGTTATTTATCATAATCATGATCATTGTGAACATGCTTTTTATATATCAGTTTGACATTTCAAACCTCCTGAATTTCCTGTGAACAACAATAATCATTTCTTGTACTTAGGCTCAATTTTCTTGTTTCAAAGACGGAATTTCCCTTGATCCTGACAAAGTACATTATGTATACATGATAGTTTCCTCTGTTTCTTAAACAGTAATCCGAAATTCCTCGATGGTAATACAATATGCTTCCTGTTTCCAACATACACGCAATGCTCTGCTTGTTTCTCTACATGCGTCTCTCACCCAAGCTTTATAATTTGTCTGGAACCAAATGAGATGGTGGAACAAATTCCAGACGCAATGCCATCAGCATGCAGTCAGGAGATCCATCTTTTTACCAGAATCTAGATAATCTAATGTTAGACTCCATGCATCCAACCTTTACAGCAATGCAACATATTGTTACATAGGATAAACACTTCGGTAATAACGGTAGAAATAGGCGAGTTTCTGCTGAACATACACAACATTTAGTTCCAAGTTAATGTTTTCGGAGAAAATAATTTTTTATCCATATTGCCATTTTCGAAACAGGTTGAAAAAAAGAAAAATAAATCAGTTTCGAGAAGAAATAATGACAACTATAAATTGCAAATAAAGGGTCTGTCTCTTACTATGGAATCTGACATTTCATCATAGGTGCAGTTTACTTTGGTATGGACAAGGTAAATTTTACTTATCCTGTTTAGTCAAACATTTTTATGATACTGCACATATATCTTGATCAAATTCAACTGTCATACCAAGATCATTTTTAAAATAAATGTTTGTTTCTGAAAGGAGAATAAAAGCCTACTTCTCAAAAGAGTATGAGCTTTTTTTTTTTTTTTTTTTTACTTTTGTGGCCTGAAGTGTCTGGGAGTCTTTTCATGAATTCTCTTTCAGGGATGCCTGTTATTCACAAGATTACTTGTCCAGATGCTAGTGTACATTTTTACAGCTTGGTAGACCAATATCTGAATTATAAATAAGGTACCGCTTCTTTTGAATTCAAAATATAACTTAACAAACCCTCCATTTTACTGCTTGTGTAATCTTAAACATTGTGAAAATGCATTAAAATTTATCACATACAGTACTCATCCAAACTTTAACTATTGGTCTGAGAGGATCTGTGTGTTAGCATAAGACACTACTGTTAGGAAGCTAGCGCGTTAGGGCCACCGACACAGTGGGTTGAGGATGCGTGGAGTACTCAAATCATGTTGACAGCCTGTAACACAGAGCGAGGCTGACATTTCTGGACGAAAGAAAGTGATGCAATTTTGATGGTGAAGTGTCTGATTTGTGTGAAAGCAGTAGGAAGAAGGTACACTCCGCGGTTTTTGTCCAAACATTCCGACAGTTGATTATTAATTAGACAAATATGAATATAACTTTGAACTTAATTTTGTTAACTGAATTTGAGTTAACTAACAATCTTTTTTTTCTTTCTAATAAGAGCTTTTAATTATAGATCCAGTACAATTTGTTGATTGGAAACAGAACACTTTATCTAGATTCTCTTTCCCCCATCCCACTCTTAAGATGGCTAGCAGACATTACTTTTCTCTTTTCACCCTCATCAAATGGCAAGCAGGATAATCATCACCCCCTCTCTGTAGTTGAATTTTATCTCTCTATCTTTATCTCTTTACCTCCTCTTTTCCCCTATCCCTTCTCTTTTCCCCTATCCGTGTCTTAAGATGGCTAGCAGACACTGATTTTCTCTTTTCCCCCTCATCAAATGGCAAGCAGGATAATCATCAGCCCCTCTCTGTTGTTGAATTCTTATCTCTCTATCTTTACCTACTCTTTTCCCCTCTCCTTTCCCTTAGATGGCTAGTAGCCATTGTTTCATCTCTTTTCCCCTCATCAAACAGCAAGTAGGATAATCCCCTCTCTGTGTCCCCTCACCTCCATCTCAATTCCCCCCCCCCCCTTTCCCGTTTTCCCGATCCTTTCACCACCAGACCACTAGAGGAAGAGCATGTCATTATTATCCTATTATACTATTTGTCCGCACATGATCCAGAAAAATTGTCCACATTTTTGACATAGCATTAGAGTCAGCCCTATCTAGCCTCATTGTTTATATCAGTAATTATCATCATTGTTCATTTGTTTGCCAGCCTCTATTATAATCACGAGTTTCCTGTCGGATGTAATTTACTTCTTTTTGGCATGAGAGTAATCTATAGATCATAATGGAGAAATGTATTCACATGTCAATAGGTCACTACGATGGTCAATTATAGTATCAGTCTATTACTGAACTCCTAGCTCACAAATCCTCCCTTTTTTTGTCTCCCACCGAGGCAAAAATTGTCCAAAACAAAATTACAGAATTAATAGTCAAACACATGGAAAGTTCATCATCTGTTATATATAGTGGTGGTGGTGGTGATGGGGGAGGGGGGATACTACTCTGAGAACAATCCTGTCTGAGGGTTTGGGTGGATCTACACATCTTCAGACCTGGACCATTTCAATTTATATAGGAACTAAAACTAACATTACATATCCAATAATATTTCCCCATCTCTGGAACAGCTTTAAACTTACCCCCATATCAATAAAACACTACCTATAGCTATCACAGTTCTTGTCCATTTTGATTTATGATCCAGAAAAAAACCACACCATCTACAGCTTTTAGATTTGTGATTTTTCCAAATAGAAAGCAAATGTGAACAAGTCGACCTTAACCTCAAAATGTACTGACCTTGAAACACATATCCTGACGAGTATGTACAGTATATGAATTCATGTTCAGAGAAGTAAAAGTTCTTCAGAATTTGACCGCTTGTGACCTTGCCCTTGATTGGTGGTATGAAATGGCTGTCTGATGATGTGACCTTGCCCTTGATTGGTGGTATGAAATGGCTGTCTGATGATGTGACCTTGCCCTTGATTGGTGGTATGAAATGGCTGTCTGATGATGTGACCTTGCCCTTGGATTGGTGCAACATGGTTGCTTAATGATGTGACCTTGCCCTGGGATTGGTGGTAAGAAATGGCCACCTGAGAATGTGAACTTGCCCTTGATTTGTGGTATAGAATGGCTATCTAATGATGTGATCTTGCCCTTGATTGGTAATACAAAATAACTGTCAAATGATGTGACCTTCCCCTTTGATTGGTGGTATGAAACAGCTGATTTACTGTGACCTTGCCCTTGGAATGGTGGTACAAAATAACTGCCAAATGATGTGACCTTGCCCTTGGAATGGTGGTACAAAATAACTCCCAAATGATGTGACCTTGCCCTTGGATTGGTAGTACAAAATAACTGCCAAATGATGTGACCTTGCCCTTGGATTGGTAGAACAAAATAACTGCCAAATGATGTGACCTTGCACTTGGATTGGTAGTACAAAATAACTGCCAAATGATGTGACCTTGCCCTTCAATCGTTATGGTTTAAAGTTTGCTGGTGCTTGGTATAATATCCTTTCTTTCAGGTTGACGTTTATTTTAGCAGGGTAATGGACAGCTTTAAGCCTTAGTCGGGTGAGAATTATGAGGCAGTCCTTTTACTTCCCCATCTCATACAGATGCTTCGCTGTGCAGACAGATGCTTCGCTGTGCAGGTTTACTACTAACAGTGCCCTTCTATATAAATCTGACAGTTTCTCATCGCATAGATATCAACTCTTACAAGATCTAAATGAAACTTAAAACCACTTAATAGTGTGCACCTCAGCCATCAACACATGATCAGTCCATTCTAGAAAGACCTCATATATAAACAACTGCAATGACCATTTATAAGTCAGAAACTGATGTTTTCAAATAAGCATTAAATACACGCTGTTTTTGAAATGCTATGCAATTATATCCATAATTTTCACAAACACTAACTCATTGAAATAAAAGTACATTCCTCATACATTTTGTGTTCAAGGGTCTCATGGCTATAAGTTTATCTCAAATTGTCACTATGCACCATTGTAAATATCTCCACATATACGCTGACATTCCGAGACATCAGTGGTTATACAAACGTACATATTACCAAATTTTCCCACCATGCTAATGAAAGACTCTATTAACAGAAGCTAGAGAACTGGACCTCTCTCACAGAGCCCAAAACTGTAGGAATGTTAGCTCATTATCCGACACTGCCAAAGTCACGACAGCCAAAGTCGAAAACACACACACTCAAGCAGATACAAATGCTAAACAACCTTGAAAATGAAATTGACCTTGCATCTTTTGAATCTAAATATAGAAATTTACTATTTGTAAAATAATTTTGATTGCAAAAACCTTTCTGAAGCATGCAGATTATTTGTACACAGCACAAGATATTAGAAGCAGCTAGACTAGATTAGAGAGGGTATCTACAGTTAGATAATAACTTTATAAAGATAAATGGGAATGTTACGAGCAGTGTATATAATTACAAACACACCTAAGATAAAAAGACACAGCTTAATAGATGTGGCTTACCGTGGTAAGGTTGGGGTGAAAATCCAGTCCTGCTGGGAGTGTGTAAATTTATAATACGCACAAAATACAAATACAATATGATGCTCCCTACAACAAACCCAGAAACGTCAAGTATAGGATGCCAGCAGCGACTCACTGGTATATTGTGTGCGTTTGACTGTAACCAGGCAGTATCACAGCAGCTACTGACAATGTACCAGCCAGGATCCCGAGTCAAAGTGAATTGGGCAAGGATGTCAAATATGGAAATGCTTTATCAGATTTAGACATCCAAATAAATGTCGTTTAATATAGATCCATGCATTTAGGGAAACCGTTGCATAAATGATACTGTGTTTAATTATAGATTGTGTCTGTTAAAGGACAGTTTTATCTAAGTGTATGCTGAAGGTGCTACAAGTTTCTGACAGGGAACCACAATTAGAGATCTATGGAAGCATGGCAAGAGATGTTGGAGATGGCTCAAAAATCATTAGCACCAATTTGTACAAATGGC
This sequence comes from Mizuhopecten yessoensis, assembly GCF_002113885.1. NCBI lineage: Eukaryota > Metazoa > Mollusca > Bivalvia > Pectinida > Pectinidae > Mizuhopecten > Mizuhopecten yessoensis. The sequence goes on along the minus strand of NW_018408820.1, from coordinate 712,467 downwards.
TTTGTCTCCTAGTGCTTTTTTCACCATATTGGAATCGATGAAAAGGATTGAAATTCTCTAAGGGGTAAACATTTTTAGAGAAATGAAAGTCTCTGGGGTGAACGCAGCTTGGTTTCCGGGGTTTAATGTTACACTAATCGCCCATCATTTATTGTTAGTGGGTATGGCCACGGACAGTTTTTGGCAACACGGCGTAACCTGACCAGACGTGATGTGCCTTTGTTGATGTCATTATATATTTAGGTAGAGTAAAAGCATGCAGACTAACTGTTGACCCAAACTTAGGCACTGATAGTGGCATCAGAATTTTGCCACAAGCTTCCATTTCTTAACAACATATCAGACTTCAGATTGCATTTTTTTCTAAAATCTATTTTTGCCATTTTTAATTTCACTGATGTTAAATTTCGTGACAAGTCCCTTTGGAATGCCCATCCTATTCCAGGTGCTTACTGTTAGTTATGAGAGAAGGTTTCTAATGCCAGTTGGTATTTTCATTCATCACAGGTGATCTCTTACGACCGATTCTGACAGATCACCTGTGTGATCTCTTATGACAGATGATCTCTTATAACAGGTGGTCTCTCACAGACAGGTGGTCTCTGATGACAGGTGATCTCTTATGACAGGTGGTCTCACAGACAGAGAATCTCTTATGACAGGTGGTATATTATGACAGGTGATCTAATATGACATGTGATCTCCTATGACAGGTGATCTCTTATGACAGGTGGCCTCTTATGACAGGTGATCTCTTATGACATGTGATCTCCTATGACAGGTGATCTCTTATGACAGATGATCTCTTATGACAGGTAATCTCTTATGACAGGTGATCTCTTATGACAGGTGGCCTCTTATGACAGGTGATCTCTTATGACAGATGGTCTCTTATGACAGATGGTCTTTTATGACAGATAATCTCTTATGACAGGTGATCTCTTATGACATGTAATCTCTTATGACAGGTGACCTCTTATGACAGGTGATCTCTCAAACAGGTGATCTTGTATGACAGTTGTTCTCTTATGACAGGTGGTCTTACAGACAGGTGGTCTCACAGACAGGTGGTATCACAGACAGGTGGTCTCACAGACATGTTATCTCTTATGACAGGTGGTCTCACAGACAGGTTATCTCTTATGACAGGTGGTCTCTTGTGACAGGTAATCTCATATGACAGGTGATCTCTTATGACAGGTGGTCTCTAATGACAGGGGGTCTCACAGACATGTGATCTAATGACAGGTGATTATATATGACAGGTGGTATCACAGACAGAGAATCTCTTATGACAGGTGGTATATTATGACAGGTGATCTAATATGAAATGTGATCTCTTATAACAGGTGATCTCTTATGACAGATGGTCTCTTATGACAGGTGACCTCTTATGACAGGTGATCTCTTATGACAGGTGATCTCTCAGACAGGTAATCTTGTATGACAGTTGTTCTCTTATGACAGGTGGTCTCACAGACAATTGGTCTCTAATGACAGGTGGTCTCACAGACAGGTGGTCTCACCAACAGGTGGTATCACAGACAGGTGGTCTCTTGTGACAGTAGTCTCACAAACAGGTTATCTCTTATGACAGGTGGTCTCTTGTGACAGGTAATCTCATATGACAGGCAATCGCTTATGACAGGTGATCTCTTATGACAGGTGGTCTCACAGACAGGTGATCTCATGTGACAGGTAGTTTCACAGACAGGTGGTCTCTTATGACAGGTGATCTCTTATAACAGGTGGTCTCACAGACAGGTGGTCTCAAAGACAGGTGGTCTCATAGACAGATGATCTCTTATGACAGTATGACAGGTGATCTCTATTGGCATGTGATTTCATATGACAGGTGATCTCTTCAAACAGGTGGTCTCTTAAACAGGTGATCTTTCCTGGCACTTTGATTGGTATGACCTTCAGTTTCTCAACACAGGTAATCTTTACTGACAGGTTTCTAATGGTCTCTCATAAAAGGTGGCCTCTTCATACAGGTGGTTGCTCATGAGGGTGATCTCTTTATGACTGATTATTCATGACAGGTGATCTTTCAAGGTCATCAACCATACATGATCAAATTTGACATATTGAAGGACAGATTTACCCTGTTTTGTTAGTTAACAGACTAATAATGTTCGGAAATAGTTAAAATATTGGAAAACAAGTTTATCGCAGAAACAGGGGTATTTTTATTGTTGATATAAATTAGGTGTTATAATGGGAACCCGTTACTTGTTTTAGACATCACTCTTCTGGTTGAAATTCCACAATGCTTCCCCAGCTTCTGTCTAATTGAGCCAGAGACAAGCCATTCTTTGTCTTGTCTCCACATCTTCTCTGCCTCCAGTCTCTCCGACACTGAAGTGGCCTCGTTGTTTATGTACTTCAAATTCTACATAACATGTTAAAACATACATGTTCCAAGGCCACCAAAACATGTTTTCCCTGTGGGTAGGGATATACTGGATATACAGGATAAGGTTAGGTTAGACTGGCTACCAGCTCCAAAGTTATTATGAAGAATTTTCTGGCTACATTTTACTATTAGCTTATCTCCCCCTAGTTGGAGAACTAAGGAATCAGACATCCTGCAAGTGATCGAAATTATTCGAGTTTAATTTTTTCTCAATGATTCAATATTCTAGAGACGGGGGCCGGTCTAAGGTTAGGTGTGCAGTCCGTTAACCGTTTTTCCCCCCAAATAATAATAAGTACAAGTGAGGAAAAAATATGTAGGTAACTGTCCACTCTAATTTTCATGACATGCAAAAGGAATTTTCAAACATGAAAATGATTTATAAATAAACGTATATGTATTTGCAAAACAAAAATCCTTTGGAATATAGTCTTGTTAAACTGTCCAGTAAACTGTTGGCATTATAACGAGGTTTGGTGATAGAAACATATTATGGAATCCTATTTAGGGTAATCGGGTGGTAGAGTGTATATTACCCTTGCCTTTCACCAAGACAACCGGGATTTGACTCCCCAATCAGATGTGAAAAAGTACGAGATCACCAGTCCAACCATGTAGGTTTTCTCCAGGTATTCCAGTTTCCTCCCACAAACCCCGAAACCCCTATGTTACATTATACGCACCAACAACAGATATCGGATACATATTGTTTTGCTGAATTAAGTTATGACTTGGTTTGATTCTTTTCATCAGGGAAAATTGTGAGCAAATGCAATAAAAAAAAAATCAATTTGGTGAGTAACTCATGCATTTTCAGCCTCAAATCTAACATAAACAATGGCACATATTTAAGGCAAGTTGCAAACAATAGGCCTATTATGTAACAAAAAAATAATGGAGCTTTATAAATCTATCATTAAGGTTACTATAGCATGCTGTGAGTGCATGTTGCTTCTTATCTTATATTAAATCATTTAACTTTATACGTTTTGGAAACATTTCTCGATTACATCATCAACATACATTTTTACCATACTAAATTGTCACATCTTCAAGCTTATTCGGATGTGAAATCAAATTTGACGAAGATTGTGAGCTTTGATGAAGTATTGGATACACAAATCAATCAAATTTCACCAATCAAATAAAGGCCAATAATATTTTATCCAATTAGCTAATACGCCATTGAGTAAGCCAATCAAATCATTTCCAAAGGCCATGTTTTCATTGATCCTACGTAACTTGACCTTCGACCTTTAATGCTGACGAAGCCATTTCTTTCCCCCCTGCATATGAAATCTGACACTAATTGACAAAAATCCAGCAACTATTCGTTCAATTCCGATCTTAAATTGAATTTATCATTGGTGGAAAGACTGGCAAACATGCAAAGTTTGCAAGAAGAATGACATTTTATCGACTTTCAAGAATATTACAGAAGATGAAAAAAAGGCTTTATATTATAGAAAGGGACATTGTATCTATAGTTCTGTTTTTGAAGATTTATTTTTTCCAATTGTGATATTGTGAACTATCGTATTCTTTTAAAAACAGAAGTGAATTTGAGGTTTAAAAAGGGAATCACAGCAATGATTAATCTATCTCCTCATGATGAAGTCATTCCCTGAAGCAATTTCTGCTTTTAGCAAAGGACATGATTTTACCGAAGTTAATTGTTCCCAAAAACTTGACGATGTGTGTCTGTATAGGAATTGAGTACTGGCTCCAGGGTGAGGCTTTGCCGTATACACTGCGATCGCCACGGAGACAAGAATCATCCTGACATGCACGCTACATGTCAGAGCCTCACACTAAATCATGACAGAGTCAAACTGAGGCAATTTTATCCCAATAATTACTTTTTCGGTTCAACTCGAAAGCAGAATCTTCCAATTGCACAATTGTTTTTCATCCCCATAGAATTTCAAATTATTTATTCAAGTGCAAGAGACAGGGAAAAGCGGGGCTAATTTCAGGATTACGAAAGAACAGAGCATAAACAATAACATCAACAACAACAATTATCAGTAATGAAATCACTAAATTAGGAAATCGGAAATAAATCGGGACCGATAACTCTGTTAAACAGTGCCATTTTGACAGTCTTCAGACTTTTATACGTTCAAGCCCCCTAGTTAATCAGGACGCGAGGATTATGCAGGTTCTTAAAAGGTGCTTAGAAAACCTTGAACGAACACAATTACTGCTGGCTTTTATTGCAGTGATTGTTTTCACATGTGGAGTCTATAAACTTCCTACCACCTTGATTTCGTGCAGGACTAAAATTCGTCAAATCAAATTTCATCAGGGTGCAAAACACACACAATGGTATTTAAATTTCATGCCACGGAGTCCTATGATTGTACGAGATGGAAATATCAAGCTGGTAACAAGGCTATATACCCTTATAAAGCTTACACATAGAATTAGCCTATTGGTTAATACGGTTCTGATGCTTGGAGCCAGTACAAGGTCACACCCAACCCTACAAATCAATTAGGTTTCATTTGCAAGTCAGGCAATATATTAATCTCTTAAAGGACAGCATTCCAGTCATTCCAAGATATTTCTATGTAGAAATCAACTTCTGTAAAGGCAAACATCGCCAGACCAGTTATACATGTGCAGAAGAGATAGATTATTTATATACACCCATTCCAAATGCTTAAAAGGTATACTATATATACCATAGGACCTAGCTGTAGGTATATGTGATGTACAGGTTTCCAGATTGTATAAGTTCAGTTTATACAGGCACAACGTGAAACCTATCTGAACCTAGCTGAAACACGGTGCTGTGGATATATACAGTTTACATAATATAGAGATTCAATTTAAATGGGCATACAGAAAGACATTATCAAATGTCTGGTCTAGACAGGTTTTCAAATTATTAATATTCAGCATACATAAACATAAATAAGTCCTATAGATGAAGGTCTGGTTTATATTGGTTTTCAGATTTCAATTTCAATTTATAAAGACATAACTAAGTTCTAGCTGAGAAAAAAAAAATCGTGACGAGTTTCATAAATTTCATATGAAAAGAAAACGAGTGTATGATCCTTTTTATCACATAATAAAGATGTGTGGCATTTGTGAGTGAAAAACAACAATTTATATGCAACCTTGAAATGTAAAAAGCCGCCATTTTGACTCTAGTTCGTAAGTCTGTGACATCATGTACTTGTCCTAGGCGCGACGTCACAATTGAACTTAAAACCAATCACAGGGCTGATAGGTCATATTACATGGGTTAATACGCAAACAAATACGACATGGGTATATTCACTGGAAAACACAGTACAATAAATATACAAATGCAGAATGACATGGAAACGGTATCAAATGTGTCCACTTTCCTAGAGAAACAATCATTACACAATGATGCCAGACATTGAAACAATCAGATATCCATTTAATATTATCACTATAGCCATGCAAGGCCTACACTGAAACAAATGGAAGTTCATCTTATGTAATTATTACAGCCAAGATATGTACACTTTGAAAACAACTAGACATCTTGATTTATTTGAAAATATCTGGATATCTATGTTATTTTTAACAATTTATAACAAACAAACTTGATTCATGACACCAAATTTACAATACACTACCAAAAGAATACAAACATGATATCAAAAAGGCGCAAGTAGCTTCAGCCGTACCTATGTACCTGTACATGTGTCTTGATTAAACCATTGTGTGTGCTTTGTTGCCCTGACATTAAAAAATCAACCCCTGAAATTTCATAATGAACTATTCCAATCTTTGAATTGGACGAGTTCAAATGTGTCTTCATGCAGGGGTGAAAGGGTTAACTCATTTACCCCTGAAGACACATTTTAACCCTACCAATTCAAAGATTGGAATAGTTCATTATGAAATTTCAAGGGTGAATGAGTTGATGCTAATTAATTTATTAACAGCTGTAATTAAAGTATAGACGGTTGGATAAACTGTTAACAAGTAAAATGTTAGGGTCCCCCTGACAATAAACACATCTCGTTACAATTGACTTGTAAGCATTCATCTCTCACTGCCATCTTTAAGGATCACAAACTTCACAATAAATATTTAATGAAATGATTACACAGATCACTTTCTTGTTTTTTGTCGTCGGGTGGAATTGATTGACAGTTCCGATCCCAGTTTAATTTTACGTTGTTTATGATTCATGTAAAGCTGTTCTTAAGGCATCATTAACCTTCCTGGGTATACGGGATGCATGACTGAAATTTAAATACCATGACGACATTCTAAGTAATCACTCATGTGTGACGCTGTTAGAAGGAAAAGAACTGCAGTGTATCTGTGGTCTGCAGGCTCCGGGCCATGGATGTGTGAAGTAACATATCTCATGGTGGAGTTTTTATTATCAAATGCCTTAATTTTATTTCCATGACTATAATACATTGGTCCTAATTTGAAAATCTATGATCTATAATCTATCAAACATACAGCATCTTATAAATCAATGAATATTTGGACGCTTATCGTCCATCTTGACCCTGTACTTTAAGTCAGATTTCAGTTTTGTCAGAACTTGTCTGTCCACGTAAGTCAGATCTAAGAAAGAACCAGTTATAAGGCTGTAAAAATATCAATATAAGTTACATTCTTGTAAAACTGAAATAAAAATCAAATCAAGAACCGGATTGGCGAGTTAAAAAATAGGTCACTGGATAAATTTACTTTTCTTGCCATCGTACACACCTGTCAAACGACTGTTTTTATTGACTTTCCCTCCCCCTTTTTATTATAATGGACCTGGTTTCCTGTTTGATCTCTGCTACATCCAATGGAGTGGAGCTCTGACACGCTGTTGTACTGTACGTGGGGTTGATGTACGCAGGGTTGATGTACGATCCACATGTAGGGTCTGGCAGTCACGATCTTATGTACTCTTGGATTAAGTCTCAGCTGTTTATACATGCATAGTATTACAGATGTATATAGATCTCCAATATTGAATTGTTTAGTGGTCTACATCTGATTTACAACGATGAAAATATCCCTATCGAACAACAGAAACAGTATTCTACCAGTAAAAATCTCATAATACCAACAAATGTTTTGGTTTAATCATAATAATAATATTTTAATAATGACACACAACATAGCTAGCTGTTAAGATGCCAATCTGTTCCAACCGCGCACTGATGCCAATCTGTTTCAAGCAGAAGTGTTATGAACCGTTTGTAAACACATCTGATACCGACCCATTTCAAGCAGAAGTATTATGAATCTTTTTCAATTGGATCTGATGCCAATTTACTGTATACTGGAAAAAAATCGCTGCTGTTTAATTTTGGCCTTTTTCACCCGTTGTAACGAAGGCGAATTTATCATTACAGCGAACATTATAGTAAATAACATAATATGCATAGTAATTATAAATGTGAAAGTGAAAGTAACACTGGCCAATAAGTTTGTTCTGGCGAAGGTGTTTTACTAGTTTTACTAGGTGAACATTTCATGGTATATACAGTATTTCATCCAGGAGTATAATGCCAACCTCTTTCAACCAAAGCTAAGAAACTAACTTTTTTCAACCAGAACTGACGTCAACATATTTCAACCAGAAGTGATGTCAACATATTTCAACCAGAAGTGATGTCAACATATTTCAACCAGAACTGCATGATGTCAACATATTCCAACCAGAACTGATATCAACATATTTCAACCAGAAGTGATGTCAACATATTTCAACCACAACTGACATCAACATATTTCAACCAGAACTGATGTCAACATATTTCAACTAGAACTGACGCTCACATATTTCAACCAGAACTGATGTCAACATATTTCAACTAGAACTGACACTCACATATTTCAACCAGAACTGATGTCAACATATTCCAACCAGAACTGATGTAAACATATTTCAACCAGAACTGATGTCAACATATTCCAACTGTATTTTCAACCAAAGAACTGATGCAGACTTATTTCAACCTGTACATAATGTGACTAATAGTATAAGTCCAAATAGGTCTGGAATCTCTTTGATGTAGTGTAATCTAACCTGAAATATCTGATCATAATAGTATCCAATCACAAATGAATATTCACTCAAAACATTTCTGGTCTTCATTTTCAAATGCATTTTCTGGGTTTGCAATTTCTAACTTCAGTTACAAGACAGACTTTCTTTGAATAATTCAGGGAGTACTATTTTTTTCTCAAACACCACCTCCTTCTGTCTGGTCAATTGATGGGCACGCAGTGTACTTTTACATCACCTGGCCAGTCTCCACGGCAACGTGGCAACGTGACCACTTGACGTTGAAATCGGGAGTACTTGATCTATGGTAGCGACAATAGTGCTGCAAGGCCAGTACCAAGTATTGTCTTAATGAATTACATTAATCTTTTACCACGACCAAGAGCATTTCAAGGATTTTTTTTATCCCATAAACAAAAATCGAATTCACATTTATTTTGTGCAGAGTGCCCTCAGCCATACTGGAGCTGTTGGATCTCTTTCTTGCTTATTGCGTAAATGGCAATGACATTTGACCCTTGTAATCAATATGCCAAAGGTTTTTTTAATACACCTAAAGGAAACATCAAATCGATAAAGAGGAACTCCAATGAAAGCGCAAGCAACAGCTGGTTGTCTTTAAGCAGGTTTAAACCTAGAATATGGATCTTCCCTATATCAATGGCACAGAATAACCACACAATATTGGTATGGTGTCCTGGCACCAGACGATTTTAACCTTTGTTTTTATATCTATCTTGTGATAAGGTCTCTTTGGTTATAGAGAATAAGCTTAAACTTCCTGATGGTAATTGTCTACGACAACACAAATATTCATCCATATTTATGGAAACATTGGTAGTATATCTGCATGGGGCATTCTTTCATTTTTATTTTTTTTTGCAGGAATTTTTGCTGTTTAGTAATATTACTGCCTCCCTTGAAATATAATTCACAAGGCCAATATATTTGTATGACAAATGGTGGCAGTAATAACAGTTTCGCCTTTAGAACATCAAAAATGTGGGAAGAGTAATAGTGTCAGTTTAACTAAGTTTGTACTACCTCATTCAACAAACAGGACTACACTGTAAATGTATTATATACATCACATTATACCACTATATTATTCTCTCTCAGTCTCTGTTTCCTTTCCAGTACCGGAATATTTTTGACAGTAATTTCGGTAATATGTAAATGTGACAACCAGTAATCAATCTCATGGTAGATTTAGAAATACAAAAAGCATGCTTGCTTACAAAAAAATCCATAGGACACATTTTGTAACATTTCATTGATACTGCATGTCAGTTCATGTAACATTACAGTCATTCTCGAGGAAAAATGATATATACCGAAGAATCCCAACATCCATAAAGCACGGGGTCTATCGGGGACAATTTATATGTAAAGTGTTGCAAATTACACATGAAATTGAACCCAGTCGATACCAAACAGGGCCCACAGGTTTAACGGCTTCAGGTAAAACTGGCGACTATATAGAGCAACAGTTCAAATACATTGGTCTAATCTAGCTCCCTATAAAACTACCTTATCACCACTGCGATACATATGTCCCCAGTTTAGCAGAGCCTTTAAAATATTTCACACACATTTTAATCGCTCAATGATGAATTAATGATTAACGTGGATAGGTAACCAGCCAGTAAAAAGCCTTGTGGATTTAGCCGAAATAATGGTGCTTTAGAAAACCTGTGGTCTATACCACGCACCTGATATCAAATGTATTCAGACTGTGATCGAAGAAAATGGCATTTTTATCACTTTAGCACACTGCCAATAGTTTATAGTCCAGATTGGAAAAATTTATTCAGCTGATTGCGTTTGGATGATGACAGGTTTCCAGAGCCATAAACACCTGAGGTCTGTATTCTTCCGACAAGTTCAGTCGGTAGAGTAATAACTAGAAATCGGAAACCCAATGTAAGCCAGCCAGAGATAGCATAAAACCCTCAACAAACACAATAGGCAGTAAACTGGATTTTTGTGGTGTCTTCCAATTTAATTATTTTTTTGTGAACAGTCTGAGCAAAAATAGATTTTGCCTATATATATCCAGGTCAGATTCATGGAAAAGGTTAAAAGGTCAAGGTGATGATAAACTATGTAGCATTTCCAGTTTTCGTTAAGGTAACATCCTTATTTTTTTTTTTTTAAATAATTTAGAAAAAAATGTAAAATTTGTAAAGGTAGGTATTGAAGGAATGAAATTTATTTTTTCAACATTCATCAGGTCATAACAACATTGGCTTTCTGGACATATTCCCTGAATTGCGTTGGGTCCAGGCATACAGAATGTTAATATTTTCCAAAAAACAAACAAATAGCAACAATTTTGTCGCATTTCTTTAAATTTGTGTTACAGCTTGATGGCAATTAAAAGTATTGCATGTTGCTAAACAGCCATACACATTTTTATATAGCTCTCTATTCCAATGGAGAACTTGCTCAAGAAGAAATTTGTCCTCTTGGAAATTAATGGCCATGTCCTTGTTACTGATGTGACAGAGGAAGGTATAGGTGCCAGAGTTCCTGTCCATGGCGAGACTATTCAGGGGCAGTAACTCTGATAAACCGGGACATGTCGATAGATGGCATTTTAGAAAGGGAAAATAAATATCCTATATAACACAGCCTATTGATAGTTGACGATATATATAGAAAGAGAGTTAGTAAAACTTTAAAATTAATCCCAGTGATGTTGTAGAAAAGTACTAACACACCAAAAATGTGCCACAGCGCAATAGTAGATAATGCTCCGTGCTTTAAAATCTGGAAATCTGGGACTGAATTAAATAAGGTAGAGATATTTTGATGAAATGGAAGTTATAATTAATAAAAAAAAAATACTCAATGGTCAATGGGGCCAGTATCTATAAGTCAGAAAATGCCAAACAAAAGGGAACTTTCCATTGTTGGAGATTCAAAATAAAGTGGTAGAATGCTCTACCTTCAACCAATCAGATTCATTATTGACCTATTTTCCCTATGATATTGGATTGCCCCGGGACTATACAGCGAGACAGAAGTATGTGTTGTTTATCTCTGTTACACAATGTAATTTGTCAGGGTTTTATTAAACACTCGGGTCCATGGATGTCAGCATTTCATATACAGGCGTTCGTCTTTTATAACAAATCACTTACTGGAAGTTTATATTGATTCTTAAAGATGCAAAAGATTGTTCAAGGCCAACAGCAATTGTTTCAAAGTCACAAAAGACATAAAAGTGATTTAATACATGTACTCGCACTCAATAACAGCCAGTTGCATTTCAACAAGTCTGATAAACATTACAAAATAGTCTGGTAACCGACTTTTAATGTTCCATTACAGTTTGAAAGTTTGGAACTAATATAGAAATGACTTCCTGTATCATGATAATGACATAATCTTGAAAAGGAGTTTATTGACGTGCCGATTATTTTTCGTAGCGCCTTGTCTATGCTGTCTATCAATTCGGAGATATAATCGTAACAGCCATCAATCTTACGCTTCAATCACCATTAAATACTCTGTGAGACCTGCGTCATTATTACAACAGGCACATGCATGGAGACCCATTTCCACGCACTTCTACTTTTTATTGATACCAAGACTATGCAGCTGTACTTGTTAAAGTATAGGTTTATTTATAAGCACGGCAAACACATTAGGGAACAAAACAGAATGGTGGAGCGGGAAATTCGGTCACACAAAAACTATCTTAGGTTAATTAACTAGGAGGCGGGTGAGGGGATTTAAGGGGCTCGGTTGTAGCAAGATCCTATTGAGAACATGCATAACAAACCTGTAAGAAATATTAAAACTATATTCACAAACCTAGAGTCTGTTTAATTGATACCACATGTTGTTTTTACGATTCTAAAGACATGGTTCAGGGAACGTTTCTTGGCTGTTGAGAGGTCTTGAAAATTTGCTTTAATTATCAGGTAACAAAAATGCTTTGTATCGTCAAATTCAAGGATATATATGACAATAGCCAAGAATTTTATACAGACGCCTAACTAGAGGTCATGTTTAGTGTTATGTAGCAACAGAATGGTGTAATCACAAACAGGCATATCAACACTTGTTAGTAATGGAGAAATAGATTCATGAACTCAATGTATGACAGGATTCAGTTTATCTAAAACATGAAAACAGAAGTTTAAAATCTTCCATCAGCTTGAAAATTGGTTTATAAACTTAACTGTCAGGCAACAGTCATTACCCATAATATTGGTCCATAAAGAGTCAATCAAAATAAAAACAAATTAAGCACATTCTTCCTTTTTCATTTCAATCCTGTAACCATCCTGTCTACAAAGTTATTTCGGATCTGTTCTATGTGGTTTTTTATGCCTGTTTCCTGTGTACTAACCGACACAAAACCAGGCCAAGAAAACAATCTGGGTTCCTGTTGTGGCACCGAAACTAGGTTCTACTTCCTGTGTGATAATTGACACGATATCGGGACAGGAAGTCAGTTTTTGTCCCTTAAGGGCACCACCTGTATCATATGTCCAAACCCAAGCCAGCAAATTTACATGGGTTCCACTTGTGCAATCATTTACAATAACTGACAGACAGTCTGTCCAGGAAGTTTCTGAATCCAATATCCTAAATATACGGTGGCTGATTCGTGACATTTTGTCGTTTCGTCTTTTCACCACAAAAAGATGTGATTTAGCAACTTTTAGCAAATTCTCCGTGTTTTGTCTTTTCTGGGCGAAACAACAAAAGTTAAGGTTTGTTAATTCTTGTCTTATCCGGATGAAAAGTCGAAACAATCAAATGGCACAAAAAAGCCATCGTAGAAATTGGTTTCCAACTTGTGGTACTGTATTGTTTCCTGTTAACAGATTACACACCTCCTGGCCAGGAAGTCCAATAGGATCCTATTGGGCTTCAGACAGATGGTTCCACATGTCTGTTTCCTGTTCTATGATGTGGTCCTGTGCTGGTGAAGTGTTATCACCTCATAATGCTTTTACTCCTGATAGGACTGTCTTATCTACAGAGAAGATCTCTGACATATATAGGCCGACGTATGAATGACAGATATGGTATGGTAATGAAACAACTTTTTTTTAAAAAGCTAGGTTGGCATTTATATATAGAAAGTAAAACGACTTTTCAGACACCTTTGGAAAAGAACGTTTTGAATTATCAGTGTAATACTATTAACACTTAGGAAATTTAGTGTTTAACTCATTCACCCCTCAGGACACATTTGAACTCTTCCAATTTAAAGGTTGGAATAGTCCATTATGAAATTTCAGTGGTGAATGAGTTAAAGATTGGGAAAAAGTCACAGGATTTCAAGAATGTATCTATAGTTCCCTTAACTCATTCACCCCTCAGGACACATTTGAGCTCTTCCAATACAAAGGTTGAAATAGTTCATTATGAAATTTCAGGGGTGAATGTGTTAAAACATGCCTAGTCTATATCTGTATCTAGTCTCCTAAAGATCGAGTCACTGTATCTTAAATTTGAATCCCCTACTTCTGACTCTGTTTGTGATTTCATCTTGATCAAAGTTGTCCATCTAAAATGTAGGCTACCTTGAAACCATGGGAGACTAGATTGTAGATGAACTTCAGAACCCTATAAAATGTGGTAGTGCCTGGCTGGACCACCGACTGGGTCATCAGATACCGTAGAATGATATTTAATGTCATCTCGCAACACCAGAAACATTATTTCAAAGAGCACAACGAGGCATGTCTCGTGTCTCATGTCTCGTACAAATCATAGGGCAGATGTACATGCAATCACATCGTTTAAAATGAGTTCTCAAATTATTTGTTCATCTGAACAAAACAATCAGACAAGCATGTGTCCCAGTGCGTCTTGTTTAGTATTACCAATCCTAGTGTTGTCTAATAGTGTTACTCTACAGGTGTTGCTTTAAAATGGTGATCCTGGGTGGAAAAATGAAACTGTACTAAATCCAGAAACACTCAGTTGGCTTATCAAATTCCAAAATTCATTCTTTTAAATGACATTTCTTGTTTCACTGATCCGGGAATCTTTTTTATTTCAGCTTTCTGTCAGAGAAAGAAAGACATTCGTGCTAACAAGGTTTACACAAACCAAAGTGTTTAGACAAACATTTAATGTTCCACTATAACTGTTGATTGAAAGAAATAGTTCACTCAGCATCCTATTCAATAAAATGATGCGTTGTCAATACAATGGAGATAATCCTGTTTATATGACCATAATATTACTGTTTAAGGCAAATGGTGCTAATGCACCCGTTATTAATGCAAACAGAAAAATAATAAACCCAATAGTTATATTTTCTACATGGAGTAGTCTCCCTTTTCTAAAGAAGTAGAAGCAATAAAACAGTTTTTCAGACTCGGCTTGTAAAGACATTAATTTCCCATTTTGATGATGTGCATAATTATTCCTTTAAGCAACCTTGGTAAAGTTTAAGATTTACAGTGGAATGGTCATAAGCCTGAACCCTGTAGATATTGTTCATCAATATATTTGTTTTTCAAATGCATAGATTTTCAAAAACTATGATTTTGAAAAATGCACTGCATGATGTGATTGATATGAAATTTCAAATGCATAGATTTTCAAAAACTATGATTTTGAAAAATGCACAACATGATGTGATTGATATGAAATAAAAAAAATGTTTAAATGAATATTTCACAAAAGGGGGAAAGATAATGATATATTTTGACTTAATGGTACCCTTTACCTGCTAATGTAAAGTAAGAACGGACACCTGCTTCCCTACAATAGTCATGTATACAGCAATAGAATCACGATGGGAATCATATTTGTAGATAAACAAGATTACCCAGGTGTTGTAAATTACCAGAACCAATTGAGATAATTTGAGAAAGATTTGGGGCAGTACTCCTTAACAATTTGATAACTTGAGAAAGCTTTGGGGCAGTGCCCCTTAACAATTAAGTTACTGGGCATATGCATTCCCTAATGTGCTGAAAGATTCACACTATGCTATCAGACAGCATACACTCATCATTGATCTACAGAAATCGGTGCCTTCCCTCAGTGCTAAGACAAATAAGATAAGAGTTTATCAATAATCGTTATAAATTAGATTGGGAAATCTGCATTGACAATTTATCAATATCTTTCAAACAGTTAATCAATTCATCAATAGTTCTGCTACGTGTATATCCAATTCTGTTCCAGTCCACTGTAAACCCTATCCTACTTCAGTGAAAGCCTATTTTCTGCTTAAGTACATTGTATACACTAGTGTGACGCTGGCGCATGCACATTTCCCATAGAGTGTTTTTGAACTGTCTATCAGTCACTGTCACTAGTAGACATCCCCTTGTGTGACAGAGATGTTCAGATTTGTGGGTTGTGTTTTGTACTCTCTATAAGTTACTCTCATTAGCACAGATCCCCTTGTGTGACAGGGCTACACATATCTCGGGGAGGGGGAGGGGGGGGGTTGTACTCTCTATTAGTCTCTGTCACTAGTTACACATATCTCTGGGGGGTGTTTTGTACTCTCTATTAGTTTCTGTCACTAGTACAGATCCCATTGTGTGACAGGGTTGTACAGATCCCTGGGCTGTGTTTCATACTCTCTATTAGTTTCTGTCACTAGTACAGATCCCATTGTTTGACAGAGTTGTACAGATCCCTGGAGTGTGTTTTGTATTATCTATTAGTTTCTGTCACTAGTACAGATCCCCTTGTGTGACAGGGTTGTTAAGATCTCCGGGGGTGGTGGTTCGTACTCTCTATTAGTCCCTATTATAAGTACAGATCCCCTTGTGTGACAGGGTTGTTCAGATCTCTGGGGTGTGTTTTGTACTCTCTATTAGTTTCTGTCACTAGTACAGATCCCCTTGTGTGACAGGGTTGTTCAGATCTCTGGGGCGTGTTTTGTACTCTCTATTAGTTTCTGTCCCTAGTACAGATCCCCTTGTGTGACAGGGTTGTTCAGATCCCTGGAGTGTGTTTTTTATTATCTATTAATTTCTGTCACTAGTACAGATCCCCTTGTGTGACAGGGTTGTTCAGATCCCTGGAGTGTGTTTTGTATTATCTATTAGTTTCTGTCACTAGTATACAGATCCCCTTGTGTGACAGGGATGTTTGGTCAGATCTCTGGGGGGTGGGGTGGGGTTGTACTCTCTATTAGTTTCTGTCACTAGTACAGATCCCCTTGTGTGACAGGGTTGTTCGGATCTCTGGGGGTCGTTTTGTACTCTCTATTAGTCTCTGTCATTAGCACAGATCCCCTTGTGTGACAGGGTTGTTCAGATCTCTGGGGTGTGTTTTGAACTCTTTATTAGTTTCTGTCACAGTGACATATCCCTTTGAGTGATGGGGTCGCATAGATCCCTTGGGTGTGTTTGTGAAATGAGGCTGATCTAGACCTTTTGTAGAAACACCACCAGCTGATGGTGTGGACACACAAGACTGGTAAAGTGAGTGACAGCCCAAGAATAGCCTGCATTCTCATCCAGCCAAAATTACCAGGAGGACATCTTCCCTTTTGATAGGGTCAGATTTGAATATGGTCAGTCCTGTCAGGACACACGGAATACAATTAGGACACTAGCCAGTTGAGACAGCTACATAGGATGACCACCTTGTATGTCTGGTCACCCCACATGTGGTCAGCCTTAGAGATTCTAAGGTTACCGAGAAAAGTCAAAGGTCAACTAAGGCCAATTGCTACAAGTCAACTGCTAGAGTTCAAATCCTGTCAAAGGTCATAGGTCATAGGCTTTTAAGCATGTGGAACCTAAATTAGGTTGACATATCAAATTTTGTATGTAACATTTATTATTTCAACATTGCACTGTTTTCCTAGTGTTGCTTAACTTACTTATTTTCAGCATCTTTTATAAAATTGTTTATATAATAAAGCTTGTTTCCCCCCCCCCCCCCCCCCCTCCGATATATTTTTGTTTCAGAAGCATACACCCATACATATATGTGTGGTGTTTCTCTGTAGAGAGGCCTGACAAATTCTATAAGACTCCAGAATTTTTCATCCAGCTGTAAATGAATGGGTAAAGGTTTGTTGATTCAATACAGCATCAGCTGTGTGCTCTGCTCAATGACAGGGAATGTTGTCGGACAGGTTTGGTGACAGATAGACCTGCACGGATGACTGACCACACACAAAAGCGGAAGAGGGAGGTGTGTGTTACATATATGTTAACTTCACAAACATCCAGACCTGCGAATGAAGCACACATACGTTACGTTACCTTCATACGCATGGAACCTCCGTTGAATGTGGAGGGAATCACATCCGGCACTCCTGTATATATCTGCTGGGGCCTCCGACCCTGGGTCATTGACAGGCGGAGGGGGTCAGGGGTATAGGAGCCGGGGACAGGGGTCAGTCCTGTAGGTAGCCCGTGGTCAAGGGAGTTATACACAGCCGAACACATCACTGCTGCTGGCTATTATAGATCTCTCGTAGTAACAGAATCACAGAAAAATATACTATATACAACACATGGAGGCCTGGCCAGATTTTCTACTATCAGGCGTGGTATATACAAGGTAGGCACAGCCTGTTAACTCAGTTTGATAGGGCTGGTTTGGGGCTATCGGGGAGATCGGTACAGTACACAGCCATATAGGTACACAAAGTTGCCTTTAACATATAACACACATGATAAAAAAAATCTTTGATAATCAAAAAGAAATATTTTATCAGGTTTTTGTGTAATTTTATTCGTTATCTTTTTACTGATTAAAGGTCTTTCGATACTTTTTAACTATTTTTGTTTCAGAAGGTACATTTGTTCACAAGAGTGATTCGGTGGCATGATCTAGTTATGTTAAGTTACGGTCACGAGTGTAATTAGTGGTATATGTATGTCATCTGTCTACATACCTGTAAATCACTGTAGTATATAGGTCACAGGTTTGTATAATGTTACACCTGTAACACACAACATCAACTAGGTCACAAGCCACTCACGGGAGATTTACATTGTACGGCTGTTCACAAATCAAATTATTTCGATTTTCTGAAGGTACAGAAACACCTCAGAATTTCTTCTGTAAGGTAAAAACTTCTAAGGGTACTTTGTTTTGGGAAGTGTTGTTTTCTTGATAACCTCATTGAAAGATTTTAGGATCACTAATGTAAAGGTTAAATTTGGCAATTAAAATTTTAATTGACTCCCATTTCCTACCGCATGTAAAAGTCTGAATAGGTTCGTTTATCACACATCAAGGTAATTCATCTGATAAATAGTTCAGTGTTATTAATCTTATGTCAAGGTCATATGCCTCATGTTAAGGTCAAGGTCACTTGCCTTTATGGCAAGGTCAATGTTACTTGTTTTATGTCTAGGTCAAGGTCACTTGTCTTGTGTCAAGATTATGATATTTATCTTCTGTCAAGGTCAAGGTCAACGTCACTTAAGTGAAGATCATGATATTTATCTTACATCAAGGCCAATTTGTCTAAGGTCAAGGTCAGGGTAATTTTTCCATGTCAAGGTAACTGATCTTTTATTTTTTATCTCATGTCAAGATCTGTGTATTTATCTTTTGAGAAGGGCTTGGTCACCTGTCTAAGGTCAAGGTGACAGTTGTTTCTCTTTTGTCATGTTCATTTACCTTTTATCAAGGTCAAGGTCACTAGTCTGAAAAGGATTAAGGATTGAAGTAAAAGTCTTGTGTTTTATGACAAGGTCAAGGTCTCCTGTCTAAAGCTAAATATAGGTCTCCTGTCTGAAGCTAAATATAGGTAAGGGAAGTTTATGCTGTATACAAACTGAATAACTGTCAATCAATTTAACTTTATTTCACACAAACCTTTACTACTGAAGAGTTTCTATAAACACACGAACCAGATTATAGTAAATCCTCACTAACGGCCTGGCTATGTGCAAGAGGCATCTGTTGCAGCAACACAAGCATTCCTAGGCTCACACCTGCCAGGACATCATACATGGACACCCTATAGCCACCAATAGTTTATATTCTGAACAAATCATTCCACCAGCAACACCAGGGGTCAGATATAAATCATAAAATCTGGCATTAATGACCAATATGCTGCATTCTAATCACACAGGTACTGTCAACAAATAGCTCATATGTGAAGGTACCAGTGAAATTCAGAAATAGACATAACTATTTATCAAATAGCAATCTCATAACATCTATAATCAGTTTTTGCTTATAACATTTCCTAACTCATTCACCCCTGAAATTTCATAATGAACTATTCCAGCCTTTGAATTGAAAGAGTTAAAATGTGTCTTCAGGGATGAATAGGTTAACCTAAAGATGCACGGGTTTATTTACGTTAGTTGCACAAAAAAAAACGTGATTTGTTTACACACCTGTCCCGTTTATCCTGTTGAAAATGTTTAACAATGAAGAAGCTAGCTAAGCTACACTAATCAGATCGTCGCTCGTGTATTCATCTACGTGTATATGGGACAAACACGTCCCGCGAGTTTGTTTGTCCAGTGTCAATAATTCCTCCATGAAGGTACCACTTCGTACTACTGTCAATCTACAGTCTAACATGTTAGGTCTCATTATGTCTTTATAGTATTCACCTCAACAGAAAAAATATGTAAATTCTTGATGTTCCGTACGTCTTATTTTCTTACTACTCAAATCCTGTATATGTTTTTCACACCTGTTCCAGGTGCATAGTTGCACAGGAATTAGTCAATGATAAAGGAACAGTCCAATTACCTTGAAATACTGCCCGACCCTGTGTTCGTCTGTACTGGGTGACACAGGGGTGTATGCATGTTCAGCGTTGAGCATAGGACAATATTGTTACATTCTTGTGCAGATAAGTAGAAACATATATTGATTTACTCTTTAGAATTCATCAAATACAGTTCATTACCATCAAGACGTGGTAGGTTAACCTATACCTACTTATTTTACAGAATAATTTTTCACAGCAAATTTTACCTGTAATTACTACAGGCACCTGAAGTGCTACCTTTTATTAACATCCTTGTCGCTTTTTTAACCGAAGTTAAAAAATGCCACTGTACCTAGTGACAGACAGAGATTTGAACCCCTGACCATGTACCAGACTGAAATATCAGACCACCAGTAGTCACCTTGTCAAGTCCCGCTACAATTCAGAAAGATGAATCAACAATATTTAAATTTATAAATTAAAGAAGAGAAGCAACTCCTGGATCTGGGTTTCCATTACTGTATTGGAAACCTGGATTCAAGAATTGCTTTTTATCATTTGATCTTTCAATTTTTTTTCTTTTCGTTAAGTGTACCCACTACACTTTCGTCTTTCCTTATTTACACAGTAACCTCCCCTTAACTTCAGTTTGCACATAACTGTAGAACAGTCAGGTTTATATAATGACACTTTCGTTGACCAGGTAGTTCAATCTGAAGTCCAGGGTTGAAATCCAGTCTATACTTTTTTTTCATTACTTTACTTCCCCAGCGTACTTGTACTTATTTTTACAGCTGGGTTGAAGAATCTTGTTCAACAAGGAGGTTATTGCTGTCAGTGTGATTCAAACTCATAGTCTTTAGGTTAGTAGGCCAACACATTGTCTATTGTCATGGTATTCGCCAATGTAGGGCTATGTTCTGGTCATGGATGCACGTATACACTGAGCAATAATACTTTGTGCGATATAAAATAAATGAAAGTCTAAACAAACCGTGAAAATTTGTAGGATTAAATGATCTGTACAGAATCCAGCAAGGGACATCTCCGCAGGATGATACAATTTCCTATAAACGCAATAGAGACCTGTACAGAAAGTCTGCAACGCAGCGTAACAACACTCAGAAACACATGGAGACAACGTTGTACCTCAATTCCATACCTCATTCTTACCAAACCAGTACCATAATCACACCAGGCTCATATCAGGAGGAACCAGAAGCATGTGACCTCAGCAAGCTTTGGCCACGTAAAGGCTGGTTAAAGGAGACAGTAAATTGGCGGGAACGCTTGAGGTGTCAGTCAGAATCATCGGCGACTGAGACCCGTCACATGCAATACACATGTCCGACAGTTCTACAGGCAAAAGACGCAGACGCACACCCGCAAATATACACAAGACATCAGAAAATAGCACTCACGATAAGAAAATAGTTTTGGGTGTGGGATTTTTAAAAAAAAAGGCATGCTTTCGTTTATATAAAAGAAAACCCATCAAGCTAGCATATATTCACCATTGTGTCACCTGTTCCATCATTGTGTTACACCAGTCACAAGCGTCTGTGAGTAAATACATGTGAGTATGTCATGTCTTTACGTACACTGCAGTATTACACAATTACTTACACAAATACACAGATGGGTGTGCATTTATTACTGCATCACATGCTGACAAATTGTCCGCATCTGTCTATCAGCATCTAAATGATATAATACCAACTGCCGATAAAATAGCACAGACTATAGAGTGCATTTTGTATCGGTGAAAGGTCATGGACGACCCTCATCATGTTCTCGTTCTCAGACAACATCTAGCAATGCAAGGACTTCTCAAAAAGACACACAATGTTATGTCTTTGTTCCTGAGTTTGAATAAGGACGCAGACTAAAGCAATTTATACATTTAGTAACAGTTGAAGGTAAACAAAATTTCCACGATAACAAAGTTTAATCTTCAGTACAATATTTTATTATTTCTAGGCCCAAGTGAGTTCTATAATGAGGGTTCACAGACTGAAAGTTCTATAAATCATCCCAAGGCAATGGATATGAAACATTTAACTTTTACCCAGAACTTAGCATCCAGTATCTTTTTACAAATACAGTACTGAATCAAATTGGGTTTTGAAATTGACCTCAACCTATTTTATGCCAGTTCATCATTTTTTGTGCGATATTTTGAGAAAAAATCCTCATATCGATGGTCAGTTAGGGTTGGAGCCATGATTTGGTCTAACCCTTTCACCCCTATGTAACTTTAGTAAGCTCTTCCATGAATTGATTTGGATGAGTCCATTATGGTAAAAGGGGGTGAATGGGTTCAGGATCAAACCCCTACATTTACCAACAAACTGACCAGGGTAGGACCCATGACTTAGTCTAGGCATCAAAGCCAGTTGGTGTGGAACCACACATAAACCTACCACGGACCTGGGTTAAAACCTCTTAAGGATCCCTGTACCACTGCACTGCCGATTTTCCTATATACAGTTATCTCCCCTTAACTTCCATATGAATATATCATTAGCACAGTACTAGTTTAGCCAGGAGATTTCTGTTGACTAGGTTGCTCAGTCAGTCAGAGCGATTGGTACAACATTCTGTAGTGAAGGGTTCGAAACCTCCTCTAGCCCCACTAAATTTTTACACTGAAAAAACTGTGGTTGCAATATTGTATTTTGTTTATTTCATCTTTTTCATTTTCTATAAAAGCCTCGCATGGTGTTGCTTTCTTTTTTTAGAAATGATTTGCCAAAGCTTTCATCATGTAATTTTTAAAAAAAAGCCAATACACAGTTTTTGGCCGTGGTACGGGGATCCTTCCACCATTTCACTGTTTCTACGAAGTTCATTTCTATAATATTGTCATTAATGCTTTTGTGACTTTCCTTAATGCTTAACTGTTATTGTAAGAGAAAGGAATACATGCCTTTAATTTGCTGGGGATCACACCACCGAATTCTGACTTTCACGTTGGACACTCTAGGGCTGAGCTAAAAGGCAATTCCCTCTAGTGGTATCTTGTGACTTTGACATGTATAATGCATATTCTTTACACTATATCATTGTGTCTAACTTGTAACTTAAATCTGTCGTACTTTGAAGAAAAATAAAACAAGAAACACATGTTGTCATGACCATGGGATTTTCTCAGTCTGGAGACTATTGTCTGTCGTGACATCAAATATCATGTCTATATAATCATTACAATGGGACGCTGGCTTTACTGAAGCAATCTACGGCCTTGCCATCCCAAATTCTGCTGCCTAGCTGTATTCTCCAGAGACTGAACAGTTACAGAAGAAAACATAAAACCAACACGAAAATTTCATCATCTTTTTGATATAATAGACATGAGATCGAATCTAAGACCACTTCCTATATTTCTGGTGTCTTTTCATTCTGTTATTGAAAAAAATTATTCGTAACGACACCAAGTTAATTTAATGCAACTTAAAAGTCTAACAACCTCAAGTCCGGGGTTCGAATCCTGGTTTAACCTCAATGAAATTTTACACTCAAAACACTGCTGTTGAATATATTTTGTATACTTCATTTTTAACATGTCATTAAAAGTCTCCTAAGGTATTGAGGTTTTTTTCAGAAATGATTTATCAAAGCTATAGTCATGCGAGAAAAAATTCTCAAACACTGAGTTACAGTTTTTGGCAGTGATAAGGGGATCTTTAAATATTGAGACATTGCCAAATAACACTGGGAGCCCCTCTTTAAGTACAGTAACAATGAGATGCATGTGTGGTGGTTTATAATGCATCAAAACATGACTGATTCAGAAATTACTTGAAGGGAATACAATTGAGCAATACTTGACGCAGAATCAAGTCATTTTTATGCAAATGGCTATTCTCTAAAGGACTCTTAACACTTGGAAGTGTGAAAGTTGCATTTGGTTTCTGAACCTGCTTGTTCATTTGGTACAATTATAATGAATAATTTGCATTTTATATTGAACAATTCTCAAATAATTTCAAATTTCATTTTTTTTCCCTTTTTCTTCTGTGAAGTTCTCAACTACATTTGTCCTTTTCGGCAAGTTTTTGTTTTATTCCCTAATAAACCTCCAGGACACCCTTTATCAGCTGATCGACTTTAGATAAAAATCCTCCCGGATTCGACACAAAATCATGCAATGTCTTTGACAGCACCTTGTTACTATGGCAGCAAGTCTGTCAAAATCATTTCCATAATGTCACGCCTTGACTCTACTGTATAATTTGGCCGACAATTTTTTTTCTTATTCACGGCCGAAGTCATGGAAAATCTTTATCATGAATTGTTGCACTCTGTCAAACTTTGGCAATGAATTAAGTTCACATGAATTAATTCATTGCGTTTTTTGTACAAAACCTTTGATTACATCAATAGCCCAAACTTGCTCTCCAGCTGAACTTATCATGTTTAGAGGGTTAATATATTGAATTCAAAGTTAGACCAGAAACGTAGCAGAAATGAAAGCCCAGACCTTAATTTGTGATACAAGGTTCCGTACTTACGGTGGAGCAATACCAGAGGTTGTATTATCCCCGTAGCTAAAACTTCTTTTTGGCTGAATTGACTCACTGGTCGATATCCACTGATCAAATTATTGCAATGTTTCAAAATTTTTGCCCCATTTCATGCTTCATGTGACATCATTTTTTCGTCCTTGACTTCATTTCATCTGTCATTGTTGCTCCCTTGAGGTATTCAGAATTTGTTTGTTTGATCAGGTATAACAGCCCCCCCGACACAAGAAGGTCCTTTTGGGCCGAAAACATCAGGTGTTCAGAAAGTTAACTGAACTTTTACTCATTCACTCCTGAAGACAAATTTGAACTTTTCCGGTTCAAATGTTGGAATAGTTCATTATGAAATCTCACAGGTGAATGCGTTAATAAAGGCTAATGATAATGATGAGTGATGCTCTACAAAGGATATGAATATTTATATAAAGAACAGTTATGTTACCCACACAATATGTTGGTATGTATCTTTTGATATCTGCTTTATCAGATAAAGACTTGTATGGTATAACTTATATCATGACACAAATTTACAGTATCAATGTTCAGAATGCTAATTTCACGAAAACCCTGTCTTTTCCAAATAACGGTACTGATCTTATTTCCCATTGTGTCGAATAAAGTCAAATTTTTCAGATTTTTGTATTATATAGGACTCCAAAATGTTTATCTTTTTTTAGAAGGAATTTAGAAAAAAATATGTTTTCTTTTTTTTTCTTTCCAATTTATAAAGATGAAGATGACTGAAGATGACAATGCTTTAGTGAAGTCTGCTTTCAAACATAGCACTGAAGTTATTACACAGCTGTAGTTGTCAATTTCCTCGGTCCGTGCAATAATGAGATGAGATCTGCCATTTACGTTTTCTCGATTCCGACATCCGCCGAGAATATTTCAGGTTTAAAATGGAGTGACATTCTGATGGATTCCTAAAACACCCTTAAACACCCCCACGTTTCTGACAAAGCCCAAATCAATGTCAATCTACAAACGCTATGCTTTACTCTCAAATTACGACCTCTAGTTTTATTTTCATATTGGATAAGAAAATTGGTATTTTACCGCTAAATATAACAGTGTAGTAACATTACTCGAATGATTACGCTATGTTAAATAATAATTTTGCTGGATGTTGCCTTTTCTTTTATCTATTATCATAAATGAGAAGATCATCTTGCCAACAAATCTTTGTTAATTGCAGCTGGCTTCTGTTATAAGCAACGCGGAACACCAATTAGGTTCCATACGCATCCAAATGTTCAAATCGACCAATCAGAATTACTGTCACATTTGAACTATTTAAGCATCACTATAACGATACTTTGACTTTCGTTAAGAATTTACAGCCAGAAGTATCACTAACAGAATCAGCCTCCTCTTCATTTTTTTATGTTCATTTCATATTCGAAGATAAAATTTATGCAAAATACACAGACAATTTTCTAAGCAAAATATCTGAAGTCAATAACGACAGACACTGACTTCTAAATTAGGAGATCCCTTTTTAAAATCCTATCTGTTTCCAAATGCATTATTGAGAACGATTTTGATTGACTGTAGATTCTTGTTTACTTCATGAAGCCATTATGGTTATCAATAATACGAGAATTATTTATTTCATGCATGGCAAAATCAAATAAATGGTGTGTTTTTTTAAAATTCTGTCTTAGACTCAACCGTTCAAAAGCAGCTGCTGAAACTTGAACCAACCATTGTGGTCGGTTCAAATCAGATCTTTACAAGGTATATGAGTCGATCTGCTCAGAGCAAATCTCAGGATGTGATGTATGTCTTTATCTATTCAGAACAAATCTCTGATGTGATGTATGTCTTTATCTATAACGTGGAAGTGTTTGATAGGCAGGCCTTCTCTGAAGCAGGTTACATAATGTGGCATTCGTAACCGCATCAAAAAAAGTAAATCTAAATTTACACAAAAGTGATACACAGCTATACTGTATGGTTATAATCTTGCTATTTATCTCTCAATTCTCAAAATAGCAGCACTTCAAAGTTCTTAAAAAAATGCATGCTCAGTATAGATACAGACTTTTTCACAAAGACTTTGTCAGTTTTCTCCAGAGGTGTATATATATATATATATATAGTAGATAATAAATAAATAAGTCCTTGCGAAGGAAAATATAGAATAAAAACATAAATTTTTCAGATCGTCTGCTAGGCCTTTCTGCCTGCCTTCTAGGGCTTCTTTGATCCGCCTGAAGAAGCCCTAGAAGGCAGAAGGCCTAGCGGACGATCTGAAAAATTTATATATATATATATAAATAAAACAAAACACGAAGACTATATATATATAGTATAAATGGCTAGCCCTTTCCCCATTTTGAAATGAAAAATCGCCTGAAGAGCCCCAAGATGGGCGAAAGCGCTAGCCGATTATGCTAACCTTCATGTTTTGTTTTATTTATATTTTTACCGTCCCATGGACATTTAAAACTATTTATCACTATATATATATATATATATAAATACTTGTATAGTGTCAGCTGACCAGTACCTGGGCGTAATGATCACCACACCACTGCACCGTGTTTCTTTTTTATTTACAGTAACCTTTCCTTAATTTTGTTCTGAATGTAACTGTGGGACAATTGAGGCAAGACAGTTGACCAGGTTTGGTTTGTTTGTGTTTTATGTTTTATTAACAGCTCTGGTCCTTTAAGGACGTGCAAGGTTTTGGTGGTGGAGGAAAACCGGAGTACCCGGAGAAAACCCACGGACATGTTGCCAGTACCTGGGGGACTGCCCCAGGTAGGCCTCGAACCTGCGACCCAGTGGTGGAGTGCTATAGTGGTCCAGATGGTTAGATGCCTTAACCACTCGGCCAC
>NW_018408820.1:636995-684773 GCF_002113885.1 Mizuhopecten yessoensis | reverse complement strand
CACCCCACCCCCCCGCTGACCGGGTAGCTGACAGTCAGTTCAAGTATAACAATCTGAAGTCAACAGCTGAAATCCCTGCCTAGCCCCACTGAAATTTTACAATCAAAACACTGCTGTTGATTTTGTTTTGTTTGATCTCTATATTTTTCATATACGTCTCACAAGGTATGATTTTCGTTTCAAAACTTTTTTTATCAGAGCTATGGTCTTGATGGAAAAAACATTTTCCAGTGTGTAGTTAAAGAGTTCTTGGCAGTGGTACGGGGAGCCTTAAGTAACATGTTTATTATCAAAAGATTTCTTTGTTATCGGATATCCAAGCTTATCCCTGAGTGGTTTATGATGTTCTTGTGTCTATTTGAATCGAACTAATCTCGCACATCAGCACGAGGTTGTTTCTGCTGCATGTTATTTTTTAAAAGCATGATACGGTTTCTAAAACAGCACAGTATGAATGGAGTATTGTTAAAGTTTCATTTCACGGACCTGCGTAACTATTATACCACTGAATGGTATATTTTTTGCATTAATCAAATGGTAAAACGATGAATCTGAACTCCCAGCTGTGACCAAATACCCAGTGTACAGATGTAACTTGTACAGACATGTGTGCGACTGGCACAATTTTGATCAATATCCAAAATATGAAGATAAATAATAGTACATAAGAAAGGCATGGGAGTCAAAGTGAAGGCAGTGTGGAACTTTAAGCATCATTTAGATCAATATTAATCTGTTTTGATATCCATCACTAAATCACACTTATAGTGCAGGACTTGTACTTCACTGTTGGCAGACAACATTTCTTCTACTGTCAAGTTCTGAAATGTCACATCAATAGTTGACTAAAGCAGCCCCACAAGAACCTGCTTTAATATTCCCTTAATCTGCTTCAACAAACCAAACCCCTGTTTTAATGTCCTTATCTAGCCTGATTCAACAAACCAAACCTGTTTTAGTGTTCTTTCCTAGCCTGCTTCAACAAACCAAACCTGTTTTAATGTCTTTATCTAGTCTCCTTCAACAAACCAAACCTCTGTTTTAGTGCTCTTTCCTAGCCTGCTTCAACAAACCAAACCTCTGTTTTAATTTGACTGACTACAGTCTGCTTCAACAACCCAAACCTCTGTTTTAATTTGACTGACTACAGTCTGCTTCAACAACCCAAACCTGTTTTAATTTGACTGACTATAGCCTGCTTCAACAACTCATTCCTCTGCTTAATGTCTTTCCTTAAACCCTAAACCTATGTTTGAACATCCTTCTTAACTTGCTTCAACAATCCGTACAATGTTCAGTTCAATGTTTCCTTTACCATCAAGAGTCCTTTCATCATCTCCAAGACATCTGGCCTACAAATCATTCCCCACAAATTATTGCTTTGCCCAACCCCCACCCCCACCCCCACTTACTACAATATCTTTAGATCAGTTGCCCCCTTGAATCTCTTCTGAACCCCTTCCCTACACCAACCCTCCTTCACCACCCAGAAATTAAGATTCATGGTCCCTATCCTTACTTCCATCCAACCTGGATGTGTTTTATTTCATCATTTTAAACACTCAACATAAATGCCTGATAAGATGACATTCTGATAATGTCAAGAATTATCTAGAATACAAAATGTGCCAAAATATATCTGTTGTAAGAATTTTGTTTCTATTTTACAACACTGACGCAATTTCCTCCAATATGCTTTACCTTATCAATAGCTAGACGTATAACTAGGGAAGGCACCCCTAGTGTATATATATATTTACATGCAAAACTCATCCATATAAACATCTTATTTCATAAATTAATTTTGATGCAAAGTCTTTAAGTGTTTACATTGCTGTTTCCAGGATTCTTCAAATGGCAGAGCTCACGTGGCCTTATCCTCAAGGAGCGATACAAAGGCGTCTTCTGACTAACTGTTTTCAACGAGTCCCAGGAGAAATATGCTAATACAGAAGTCGGTTGATTTTCTTTCATCATGCAATGTGTCCATACAGAGTCTGACATTCAACTCTTGCCAGGCTCTATTAGGTTTCAGGGAATTCCACGAGGATGTGGAGGATTACAAAACACCGCAAAGCATTACCTTCTCTCTAGAGTTTAACATTTCATTGACATGCTCGGCTCAACGCTGTCAAACAAACCGTGAATTCTGTAAGAAAATGTCATACTTCATCCTGAAATATTCAAATACCAGGAAAAAATTACACAAATGTGCTTTAGAAAGCAAATCTGTCTGACTGAAAACCTTGGAGACTTGAGGCAATATGTAGGTAATGAAACAGCTAGTTGTTCAACCTTTTTTCATTTAGTGTATTCATCAATTATTCTACACTGATACACTTTTTTCATTCATTTGAAACCTGTCTAATCTAATCCCAGAAAATTCAAGCATCCTGTATAATTCTACAAAATGATATAATCCCATTTCTTATGGAAACAACCAAGTAATACCTGTTTATACTGATATCCTTATCAAATCTAATCAATATGTTGTATCAGACAGGGTGTCAGATTAGACAGGTTAATCTGGCCAATAATATATGTGCCCCACAGGGTGTCAGATTAGACAGGTTAATCTGGCCAATATGTTGTATCAGACAGGGTGTCTGATTAGACAGGTTAATCTGGCCAATAAGCATTGCCACACAGGGTGTCAGATAAGACAGGTTAATCTGGCCAATAAGCATTGCCACACAGGGTGTCTGATTAGACAGGTTAATCTGGCCAATAAGCATTGTCACACAGGGTGTCAGATTAGACAGGTTAATCTGGACAATAAGCATTGCCACACAGGGTGTCAGATAAGACAGGTTAATCTGGACAGTTAGTTACATCACACAAGGTGTCAGATTAGACAGGTTAATCTGGCCAATAAGCTATGTCCCACAGGGTGTCAGATAAGACAGGTTAATCTGGCCAATAAGTTATGTCACACAACCTTGTTAGGGGGATGGGGGAAACATTGATTCAGTACCCTAAATATTCAAGCATCAGAATCTTTGTCATAACAAAAACTTAAAAAGTAATGTAACGGCAGAAAAACAGCATGCAAAACAGAATTGAGTATACAGTTTTATAAGACAGCTGGAAGACCTGTCTGGTTTGACATACACTCGACATGACAAACAAGTATCGAAATAAGATCAAGAGGATGGAGAACGATAGCAACTGGCAGTAAATTAAATCATCCAAATTAAATGAATATATGTATAAAATGCTGACGAAATCTTTGTATAGGATTCCCACAGGATCCCCCAATCTGCGTCTCGCTGGTTCACCTATGCTGTAAGCAATGTGTCTGCGTATACATATACAAGTTATATATACAGATAGTGTTGTTTATTTGCTGCAGCCCAATGCACAACTCCGTGATAGAACATCAATATTTTTGTTATTAAGCGCAGCACTTGAAGCTAACAATAGACCGTTCTGTTGCACGAGTTAAGCCGATTGGCCCCTGAATGACAAAACACTACAAGGGAATTACTCTGTGAGAGTAGATGGCCGGATAGCGAGCGTGTTATAATGATCAGCATTTTCTCGGGCCTGGTCCGCTCAACCAACACAAATCAAATCTGTTCTTTCCATAAACATTACTCTTCTGCTTACTGTTCGACTCAAAGGTCAAAAAGATATATGTGAAATTTTTGAATAGCGAGCTTATATTGACAGGAAGTTAAAGATGGATGAAGATTTACGTATCTTTTTAAAGAAAGAAATATGTTTTTTTTTTTTTAAAGTATTCTACATGGTTATATACTAAAAGCTGGCAGCCTGTCAATGAGTGATGCTCCAATCCTGTCCACAGTGTACAGGGAGAGACAAAGATGTATAACCCTATCCAAAGTAATAGGAATCACAGGAAAGATTCCGACAAACAATACGCAAGTTGTAGGTATAAGGGCCATGTGACAGTGGTATAGGTTACTGAAACAAATAATAGACCCTTCACTGTAACAAACAGATCTCTAATGTGTTCAAGATATTCCCCGAGTTCAACAAAGAAAAGAGCTGTTACTCTCTGTTATGATAAACAGGCTAAGTAGTACTGCTAATTTGTCAAAAGAGAATCAATTAGTTCCTACAATAGAACCCCCTGCTCCATCCTCTTTCCTCCCCCCTGACCCCCCATCAACTCTCTTAACTCTTCACCCCTGCAGACACATTTGAACTCTTCCAAATCAAAGGTTGGAATAGTTCATTATGAATTTTCAGGAGTTTTACTTATCCTTACTGGGATTGAGGTATATAGTCTCTTCCTGTATATAATTATTTTTTCATTAGATTAAAGGCACTTATTGAAGAAAATATGTATATTACGTGTTTATATTTGAAGTAATTTATACAGGTTACACAATATTTAGATCATCATATATTCAATTTTTCATCAGATAAAGGATCTTCCAATACTATATTCAATCTATTACATCTGTGGACTTCTAACTGCAGTGGGTCGATATTTGATAAACCATATCACGTTTAGTAATATCATTTTTCACCAAATCGAGTATTAAAATTCAAACTGAAAAGATACAACTCATAAATATTCCAGATGTTGTAAAGTATTTTGTTCAGATCAGTTATCCATATCTTAAATGTTTTGAAAAATAACTATTTCTGTAACAAATCATTAAATTTTAAATGGTTATCTCTCTGTTGACGTGCAACATCTGTTGCAGAAAAGGCTGATTCACACTGCACAAGTCAGCCTCTGTAACCGCAGCTGTGAATCTCAATAATCTCAGCTAACACCCACAGCAGTAGAAACTAGAATTTTATAGTGAAACAAACAAATGTTTCAAATGCTTTGAAGGAAATGGAGCTAAAATGACATGGGAACAAAATACAAAATCAAGCCTAACTTATGAAATGGAGCTAAAAATATACACGTAAGATGAGGTCTAACTCAAGAAGTGGAGCTTTCTCTAAAGTCCAACAAAAATCAGTTAAGTAGGAAATATAGGTCACAGTGACCTACATTTGATCTATAAGTGTAGTCAGCCTGAAAATATATCGACCGGTTAAGTTGGATGACAGTTTGACTTCTAGTGTTGCGGTAATAGACTTAAAAAAACTAAGTCTATAACAGCAAAATGTCAAGAGTGGAAAGAATTTTTTCCCTTCGTAAGAAAAGACATTTTAAAGTCTGTGGGGTAAACACATTATACATACTTGCGGATATTTAATATCAATGAAAACCTCCCAAAGCAAATTTTATAATAAACTGTAAAAAAAAATTAACAGCAAGGGCAGAATTTCTAGTCATAGTAAAAATACCCTGATCAATTGAATATGCCCCGACAGATCCCGTTACAACTTTTGAAAGTACGCCAGATTGTCACCTTCTTTTTCCAACAATCAATCACGGTCTACAAACACAGGTATACCTATTACCCAGTCATTACAGCTATTTAACTCACCACAATGAGAGATCTCATTTCTTTTTGTCAAAGAAAATCAGCAATATCAATATCATAATAACAAATATAAATATATTTCACACAAATGAAGGCAAGAAATTATTAATCATGATATTTATTACTGTATATGTCGGTTCTATTTAATGTCAATGAGAGGGACCCAGTCCTGTCACTGGTTTATAAACAGGTAAAAGTGATGACCATACACTAGGGGAGTAAAACTACTAGGTTCCTGTAGATTGAGGAAAGTACAAACAACGATTGTTTTATCTTAGTTTCCATTCTAAGGAGATGTAAAAGATGTTTTACTCAATTGTTTATTCATTTTTCTTTCTGTCCCTATTTCTCATGACTTGAATGGTAAATTTTGTAGGAGCTAAATTTCACAGATTTCAGATCTGAGACAATGGCCAATGATATGTAACAGTAAAGTCTGGGTAATTACTATTTATTTTGCGGGTTGCCTTTTTCATTGAAAAAAAATGTTTCTGCAAAAAATTAGAACACTGGTGGGTTTTTTTAAAGTAATTTTAATAGAGGTTAACTCCCTTTGATGACTTATTTTCCTTTACATAATAACCTCTTTTATTATCTACCTGACACAAATTACTTCCTTTGAACAAATTTATTATCTGCATTTTGCATTAATACATTTATCTCATTTCACACAAATTGTCGGTCTTTAATTAATATTGTATTATTTTCTTTAACATAATTTCGCTCTCTTTCATAATTTGTTCTCTATTTACACAACTCATTTACTTTAACAACTTCATTACTTACATTTACAGAAATTATCTCCCTTTAATATTTCAATTATTCCCCTTTACATAAATAATTACCTCTATTCTATATAATGTCTTTTATAATAATTATCTCCCTTTAATATTTTGATTATTCCCCTTTACTTAAATTATTACCCTTATTCTATAGTATGACTTTTATAATAATTATCTCCCTTTAGAAACTTACCTATTACTCTTCTGTATGAGTATCAAAACTAGTAATGATTGTTTAATAATGTCCATGTATATTTGGCCTATATTATACAACACATGTCATTTAACTTGTGTCCAACAGATATTATAGCTTCCACATCAGGACCTTCATCTGAGATTTATTGCCAGATTGCATGACTGTCACAATATATCTGTATACCCTTTATAACAGAATCCTACCCCCTTTTTCTGCTGTCA
The DNA here is from genome assembly GCF_002113885.1 of Mizuhopecten yessoensis. Classification (NCBI taxonomy): domain Eukaryota; kingdom Metazoa; phylum Mollusca; class Bivalvia; order Pectinida; family Pectinidae; genus Mizuhopecten; species Mizuhopecten yessoensis. Next base: position 678,157 of record NW_018408820.1, on the reverse strand, counting down.
ATTTCACTTTCTTGATGGTGTCACACTTACTATAAAAAACAAGTCTTCATTACAGGTTAAAATGAAATTTTAGCACACAGAAATATCAAATCAAATTAGCAATACTAATCGTTGATTTGTGGCCATGTACCATGATTGCCTACAGTGTATTTTTAACTGGTGATGTTTCTTACACAGAAAGTAATTCTGAGAACAGTAATGAATTTGTCGGAAGGTGTTCGTGAATATCTGTATTTTCCATCATTTCCATCTAAAAATAACCTTTGTCATAAAAAGCAGTATTTATTTTCAGTTAACTAGCTTCACAGAATCAATGCATCTCCGAGATTGTTTGAAGGTGATGATTTTAAGATTACTCTATAGCTGTATCTATTAGATTTATTGTTTGGCAAAACATCTGTATCTAATCACAGTTTCTTCCTTGGAAATTAAAACTTGTGTTAAATATATATATCCCTGCTGTGAATTCTATCAGATAATTGATCTGTTTTGCAGGTGCATTTCATTGACCGGTTTCAGTGGGATGTCCCAACGACCTTACATCATTTCAGACTGACAACATGATGTGTTAAGTTGAAGATGTATTAAGCTCAACTTAACTCATTTACCCCTGAAGACACATTTGAACTCTTCCAATTCAAAGGTTGGAATAGTTCATTTTGAAATTTGAGGGGTGAAAGAGTTAAGGATCCCTGTCCCTCTGCCGACAAAACACTAGAGATATTCAACTGTAGTATTTTTTTCATACAGTAGTTATAACCTCCCCTAAAATTTGTTCTGGATAAAATTGTACCTATATATGGCGAAGATACTTCTGTTATACTAGTTGTTCAGATGGTTAAAGAGACAGTATAATGATCTGAGGTCCAGGGTTCGAATCCAGTCTGGCCAATCTGAACTTACACTTAGAATACTGCTGTTGATTTTAATTTATTTTATGTTTGTATGGGTTTTTTAGTTTATAAAAGTCATGCACACAAGGTACTTTTTTTTTTTAGAAATGATTTACCATATATAGTCATGCCGTAAAAAAACAGTTTACACCGCATGAATACAGATGTTGGCAGTGGTGCGGGCATCCTTTATCTCCAAGAATTCCACACTTTCAGAAAACATTGAATGTGTGTCACTGTCTAAAAGTCCAATTATTAAAACTGATAACCAATTCATGATTTATTATAGAGGTTTATAGCTAGGATTCATGTTCTGAAATAGGTCGTTTAGTTTTAAAAAGTAACAATAAGTGAAATCTTGCTTGGTGACCGTTTAGATATCAGTTTGATTCTGTCTTCTTTCTCAAGTCACCATTCTGTCCGTTGGCCTGCTTTTCTATCCCATCACAATTTAACAGTGACAATATAAAGGCCAGAGTGTTAATGGACTATACCTCTAGCTCATGGGGATTTTATGGTAAACATGTACTTGTAATATTAGAGCTACGTGAAACCTGATCACACAAAACTCACTGGCTGTGACAACTTATTAAAATTCACTTGCATATAAAGTATGTTATTTCGGTAAAAATTGAAATGAATATCGGTTCCCACAAAAATAAACAAGTCTTCACAAGAACAACATTTATACCCAGTGAAAATGGTGATTTTTTAGAAATAAAATTCCAGGTGTTAGGTCAAGTTGTTATTGAATAGCTTTTAACAGCAATTGTCAGCCCATCCCATCCCTGATTCACTGTGCCATTCATATGCTTGTAATTGATATAAATAGAAAGGCTCTCCTTTTTATTATATTATTTGATATGTGAATTTTTTAAATAACACTCACAAATTTAAAGTTATTTAACACTTCAAATACGCAATACTATATCTTTTAACAAAAACTGAAAATTTGGCTCATTCTTTAAAAACTTGAAATATTCCTTTCATAGCAAGGGTGTATGTTTTTTTTACAATACATCAATCTAGAAAGAAAAATATCCCAAATCTACCAACATTATAAAACCTGAATGAATTCGGAAGGTGACATGCACAGACTTGCCTTGCCATGAGTATAAAGTTTCAACAAAGCATTCCATCATAAACTAGAAATATTTACCCTTCCAAGGGAGGTAACCAGAATTTACTACACGATATCTATGAATGAAAGTGTAAAAGATGGTTTCCCACCAATTTTTGATATTTTATTATTTCAATGATATTAAGTGTGATTGCTATTTATCTAGCATCAAAGACTTAAATTTCCAGAAATACCACTAGAAAAAGAGAACTTTGAAAATAATTTTGAAGAGAGTTTTGAAACATATTTTCTGATTTAGTGAGAGCCCCTTGCGTAAAATAGCTGCAATAATAGTCAAAACCTGTACATTTAAAGTAAAGAAAATTAAGAAATATGATTATAGTTTTACTTATTGACTGCATATACATGTTTATGTAAGAAATACAATATAAATTATACAATATGAGATTGCTCCGAAATAACATACCATCCCAATCCTTTTGTATCAATAAAATATGTTTAAACCTAAACATACCATAATGGTTGTATGTTATAAAATACCTTACAACAATGCATGTAAATAATGCTTCACAATACCAAAAAACAATTAAATGTGTAATGTGCGGGCGGTCACCCATTCCTCTACTGACCAGACTTGCCGTTGCTGAACTAGTGACCCCTCAGCTGGTGTCATGCATAAAATGTACCTCCTGCATAAAAGTTTGTAAAAGCTAGCTTGCCAGTAAGTCAGTGTTGCTATAATGCAACCAATTTTAAAATTTATTCAATTTTGATGCATTGTTATTTATTCAATTTCAATGAAACCAACCTAACTTCTTTTCATTAAAATGAGTAAAATATACATTTCACAATAAATATAAGTATTAAATAGATATACATATGTCCCTAAAAAGTCATTTTTTTCTGAAAGAGACAAAGAAAAAGTTTATACTTCTGGATCTGGTATCTATAGCAACACACGGATGTTAATTTCCGTTCATTTCCTTTTGTTTATTGTTGTGATAAGTTGAAATCAACATGTGTATTTCTTATCATTCAGATCTGTGGGAGGTCTACGTCAATATCACTTCCTGTACTAACCCAAGTCCCACACACTAAATTAAGACCTGTAAGTCCAATCTCCCTGTCTCTTATTCACAATAATATATCATTAATATTTAGCAATATTTGAACAGTTACCATTTCTGATTAAATACAATTTAACTGATAGAAAAGTCAAATCTACAAATTATATTGAGAAATTTACAACAGACATTTAAATGGAAACGTTCCATACACTTAGTTTACCTTGAATTGTTTTTTTAAGCTCCTGAAGACTTTTAACATATAACAAAAAAACTTAATGTACATGTACTAGAAATGTCTAAGTTTAAAATGAAGTGTTCAGGTCAGTTTATTCATAGCAGCAAACGAGATATTCTTAGGAGGTTTCTGGTCTGACAACTTTTGAAATTATCTTCATATTTTAACTTTTTAAATTGTCAATATCTGTGAAGAATGCAAAGAAGAAAAATACCTTTGTCAGTGACCGAAACATGCTGATCACAACATTTCACAGTAATTAACATTCTGTATAAAATGCAAATTTCATTAATTATTTATTTTTCATTAAAAGTGAATTAATACTTTTACATAGAATAAGAGAGATCTGGATTTCCCCACTCCCAAAAGCAAATGCATCTTGACATGTGAATAATGCTTGACCTGTAAATATTGTCAGTAGGGGGTGCACAGTACACATCGAGAATTCGTTAAAACATTTGTGAAGATTTTGTAAAGCCCACTTGTTGATTTTGACACCGCATGAGCCAAACTAAAAGAGACCTCTTCACGTTAAAATACAGCCACTAGAAATACTGTAATATTATTCTAGGGTCGAAAAATTATGGCCGATCTTATCAGTTGTAAGTGAACTTCAAATAGGATTGTTGTAAATAAACCCGAGCTTGGCGACACTTCAATCTGAATTTCATCAGACTGGCCAGATTGCAACGTTCTGTACTGGAGGACTAGACACACAAATCTCTACCCATCAGGCGCCGAATTCGACAAAATTGAAACATTGGCCTGGATAATGAAAAATCCTGAATTATGCTTGTAGAGTGTTTACGAGTTTGTGTATGTAAATGTCCAAACGATATTGATTTACATTGTGCTGTGGAATGTTTAGTAGGGAAATGGGAGTGTTCCTCAGCTTAAATTTCAATCTTAGCCACACTTAGTGGTACCCCTAGTATTTTTTATCCCCATGTCAAGTGTTAAAACCAGGCTCTCACACAAATATATATGCTCCAGCATGTCTGCAATACATACTACTGAAACATCGAACAAGAAATACTATTTGACAAGGGATTGTTTGCAACTGGAGAAATGCCAGTTAACATCAAAGTAAATATCTATTAGCAAAAACGTATTACGTAACAACCCTGACTTTCTTTAAAACTAACAATACTGTCATAATTGACATCTACAGCGAGAAAATAGTAAATGCATGACAGAGGTCCACCACAGCTGGTGGGGGTGTAATTCAATTACATGAAAATATTTCTAGGGCATACCGAACAGAGAAATGTAGGAGGAGATATGAGGCCTCCCTGTCTGTTACCGATAGAACAGTACAAAGCTTAATGACCAAGACTCCAGTAATATCAGGCAAGCTGGTTCACAGAGTATTAAACAGGGCCTGAAGTAATTGTCATGCTATAATCAAATGTTAATTATAGTTTTAAATACTTCTGTGTATTATTTTGAAATTAACAACTTTTCGTTCTGTGATCCTTCAGAATTGAAATATATTTGCTTTTCAATCCAACTCAATAACCCATCATTTTCTCCTTTATCTACCTTTCTATCTCCGTCTCCCTTCCCCAATAGCCAATAACCCCTTTATTTATCTTNCCAATATCCCCCTAACCCCTTGTATCCTTCCTATCCACCCTCCCATGCCCCATCTCTCTCCCTTATCCATCTCTCCAATTCACACAAACCCCTGTATCATCTCTCATTATTTCCCATACTCCTTAACAATATTTCCTTAACATTTTCCCATCTCATTCCTCAACTCATCATTTAACTCTAGATCTTCCCCTTGTCATGTATTATCTCCCTCTTAATCCCTCCCTTTCCCATCTACTTCCTACATCGACTCACAACTTTACTGCTTCCATCCTGTCTTTATCTGTTTTTCTCTCCCTTCTACCCCTCCCATGTTCCTCCTCCTCCTCACCTGTACCACAACAGACAAAGACAATAAGCTAATCATACCCTCCGCCAATACAGATTACTTCCTGCTAGTAAGAGACGAGTTGAAGTGTTTTGTGACTATGATCATTGACATGTAAGAACTCCTTTGCCAATCAGGCCGAGATTCCTGGGTTAAGATCCTGATCCCACTGGGGTTCCATAATGCTTTGGTAAAAAGCGACAAACATCTCAACAACTCTGATAATTCTACTATGCTTTCATAAAAACCGAAAATATCTCAGCTACTGGAGAAAACAACTCCACAACAACAAAGTCTGCTCGGTAATAATGTAATGTCCATTAGTGTGTGATTTATGGTCTGCTGTTCTACGCATTGCCATATTGCTGTACATATAGGCTTCGTTACATTCACATGCAGTGTTCATTCTGAAGAATGTTGACCTTGAACTTTGTCATAGTTCCAGGTTTCCAGGTCAATTGTCTACAAAAAATACATCAAAGTCTACTCTTAACAAATCTGTATCTAAAAGTAGCAGATATTTGTCTTTTAGTGGGAAATCCATTTTGTATGTCCCAGTTAGATATTGTGGGTAGCATATGGTCTAGAGAGTGTAATTTACACAGATATGCGATAGAGTCTGAGCTAGACAAAGTTGGAGGTACTTTTTCATCCAAAGAACGTAAAATGTCGTTAATAGAAAGAAATCAGGTTTGGTATCTTTACAATTTCTCTAACCCTAGACAGGTTTATCCACACTTTTACCGTAGTGAGATTTCCTTGTCTCACCCTAGGGTTGAGACGGGGGGATTCCCCTATTCATAACAATGGTATGACGTCACGTCAACAATCCATCAACGTCACGTCAACCCTGAATTTAGCCTGTGACGTTAACATTACATTGTATGTATATGATACACAATGAGAGAACAGGGTAAGAGAAAAAGAATCATTCACCCCCTTGTGGGCGAGATAGTGGAATTTCAACCCTCGGGGAAAGATTCTTAAGTTGCCAAACACTCAGCAAAGCATCGTGTTTAACAACTTAAGAATCTTCCCCCTCGGGTTGAGATAAAAAGAATCTTTCACCCCCTTGGGGGTGAGATAGGAGAATCTCAACCCGAGGGGGAGGATTCTTAAGTTGCTAAACACGAGATGCTTTGCTGAGTGTTTGGCAACTAAAGAATCTTTCCCCTATCTCACCCACAAGGGGGTGAATGATTCTTTTTCTCTTACCCTGTTCTTTCGTTGTGTATTATATGCACAATGTAATGATACCGTTACATGCTTAATTCAGAGTTGACGTGACGTTGATGGATTGTTGACGTGACGTCATTGTATTGTTAAAGTGACGTCATGCCATTGTTAGGAATAGGGGAATCCCCCCGTTTCAACCCTAGGGTGGGACAAGGAAATCTCACACAGGTAAAAATGCGGATACACCTGTCCAGGGTAAGAGAATCTCCTATCTCAACCCCAAGGGGGTGAGAGATTCTATTAAACTTACACCCCATTTCACGTGTCATATGACGTCACAACTGCTCAACAATGACATCACAAATTTGGAAAAATCTGATGCCATGATGTGGAAAAGGTGACATGATGAAATAAAACCTTTTTCAATGTATTGACAGTAAGAGTTAGAAAGATGAGATTATTTTCTCTGTGCAAACGATGTATGGAAAAAGGATGTTATGCTAAATCTCGCCGACAGATTCGTTTCTGTACACATTTTCATAGTTTCTGAGCTTATTCTGGTAGTTGGAATGAAAACAAAAACTTCTCTTTTATGCTCAGGGTGAAGGAGAGGGACATTCAACCCTCAGGATTTTCAAATTTGGTAAAACCCAGAGTCTTATAATCTTGTTTTCTGAGCATGAATCTCTTGTAGTACGGTGTCTGACAGTGTCAAGACAACAACAACAACCAGCATCGTTACCGAAATGTAATAGAAATATTGTCATGGCAGCTTTGAGTTTACATATAACTCCCCGATACTTAATCATATGATCTATATATATTTAAATTCATTTTTTGTTTTGTTTTGATTCAGTGGGGGGCAAAATGGGAGGTAATAAAAAGGGAATGAAAAATCCTTATTTCATAGATTGTTATTCAATCGCCACCATTATAGATTAATGTGGGCGAGATAGGGGAATCTCAAGATTCTTAAGTTGCCAAACACGAGGCTTTTCTCTGAACAGCTCTATCTTACACACTCTGAAATGAGAGAGAAAAGCTATTTTTAAATATCAGTTTCCTTAAATCAATGCAAACCTGTTAAAATTGTACTTCATGCTTTAGATGAACACATTGGCTATGGGTCCCTTGTGTGTTTTGCAATGTGTTTTATGATTTGTCTTTTCATTGGTTAGAAAGTTTCTTTTTATATGTACATGATTACTACCTGTTTAACATGTGAATTAGTGAAACTAAAACTATGAAAGACAGGAATCTAAATGACTTAAATTATATTAGTTTAAATCTCATTCTATCACTTAAACAACTAAATCAATTAAGATTGCTTCCATTTATTTCTCTTTTAATAATAATAATAATAATAATATACAGCATTTATATAGCGCCCTATATAATTTGTAAAATTACTCTAAAGCGCTTTACAACATATGGATAATAGTAATGGTTATAATTGTGAAAACAAACAACAAAGGCTTGCAATCACTTTCATACATTTAACAAGCAATGTGCACATAATTGAACAAATAAAAGGGTGGTATTTACATGACGTCTTTGCAAAGATTCTAAAATGCAGACGTGAAGAGGTGAGTTTTTATGTCCCTCTTGAACTTGGCCAGGGTATTCGACTTCCTAATAGCAGGGAATAGGAATCTTTGGGGTTGAGGAAATCCCTGGCTATTGCATGTCTCAAGTTTTGTATTGACAGACCAAAATATGACAGGTAACATTATAACACTAATTAATACAAACTATCTTGGAAAAATATTTTCAAAGATCAGATTAAAATCCATCAACAAAAGATTCCCAGTATCCTTATGACCAAATCTCACACACAGACAAACATCGTCTGCATCAAATTTCTACAGGCGAAATCTGGGGTCGGTGACCTTCACGACCTCTCTACAGGTGAACAGGGGTCAATGAAGCCTACAGCAGATCAGAAGAAGTGTAGCATTATGAATGAAAACTTACAAACTTGGTTGAGATACTCTATACACAGGAATGTCTGAAAAGATAGTCCACTTGTTAGAGCTAGGCCATCTGTACAAGCACGGAGGGATAATGGGGGAGGCCCACACAGGGGGACCACAAAGGGATGGGGCACCGCAAAGGGGGACCAAAAAGGGACATGAACAACAATCCATCGGGGATCGAAAAAGGACGGGGACCATAAAGGGATGGGGCAACGCAAAGGGGGACCAAAAAGGGACAAATACAACAATGGGGGACCATAAAAGGACAGTGAATTAACACAAAGGGATAGAGGTTCCTCAAAGTGGGATTGAAAAGGGGATATAGTAACCACAATAGGGAACCAAAATGGGATTGGTACAACAAAGGGACAGGAGCATCACACGGGAGGACCAAATACATACAGGGAATACATCAGAGTACCAAAAGGGGACAGGAACCACAGTCGGGGACTGATAAGGGAAAGGATCGACAAAAGGAAAGGGGCACCAATAAAAAGATCGCGAGGCAGGCCCCAGACCACAGTGAAAAGCCTTCAGGGAGAAAGAGACTGACAATATATGACCATACATGTAATATTGACCACAGAGGACGAATAGGAACATTAATCAGTGACAATTATGTTCATATGCAATTGTTTAGTTTATTTAATTCGATTTTTCTTATTAAGAACCAAATCTCTTTTATTAGCTGTTGTTTTTATTCTCCTTTACACAAATTTGTATTTAAACCTTTTACACATTAGCGAAGTGAAAATTGGTAGCTGTTAAAAAATTAATTACAAATCACTTAATTTTGTCCTTGTACAATGGCAATCATTTTAAGTATTATTTGTAGTAACTTTCAAATATTCTGATTCAAAATGAATTTTGAATGAAAACATCATTAAAAGCATTAATGTTTAAATATGTTTTACAGAATTCTCTTTATTAGTGTCAAATTTCCTCATCATCTTCTTCCTTTATTTCAATCAAGATAATTAAAATTAATTACCAAATTATTATGAAGTGAATACAAACTCAAATTATCTTCAACCTTCAAGCACAAGTAGTTTTTATCAATTACCATATTCTCACACTGTTGGCCTTTAACTTAATCACTGTGGGAACAGAGCCAGGGTCTAACCCAATAGAGTTATGTCCCTTACATTCAAAGGTCATGCAGGTCATACTCAAGAAGAATTTTCAAAGAAACACTTTGAAAAGATTGATAGAAACTGTTGAGGATTGCACAGGTTAGAAGGCCATGCTTGGCTTCACACCATGGGGTCAAGTTCCAGAGCTACAACAAGTTGCTGTAGTAATCTCCCATTTCCTCTGTCAGCTGGAACTGTGAGGATACAGGAAGGGGCAGTTGGTCTCTTTATCTTATCATCAGCTTCCATGTGCTTTTGTCCGTTTATCCCATGTTCTTTTTTTGGTCTATATTAACCTGATTGCTGTTGTGAACTTCGTGTGAGCTTGGCAGTTGACTGTTTGTTGATAATAACACCGATGGTTTGGATGGACAAGACGACTGGCGTTTTCACGCTGTATTGCATCTCTAATGCAGAGCATCAAACAGGAAACCACGCACCATCAACTTGATCTCGTTCTTATCATTTTGTTATTGACTTTAAAACAAATATTTGCTTACCTAGTAAAAGAACCACTAGCAGTGCTAATATCCTGCGTTCACCAAGCTTAGAGAATTTCGGCCAAACTAACCAACTTAAAAATTAACTTCATTTCCAAAGATATAAGAATCTTTAAATTCCAGCATTACACAAACAAATCATAGTAGATGAAAAGAAGCTTATTTACAATTCAGATTAACCATTTCACACCTAAAGTCACATTTGAACCTTACCAAATCAAAGAAAGGGCAAATCCAGTTTAAATACGCAGGGGTGAATAGATTAATTATAGATATGAGAAATCATTCTGTTATTTCTTCAAGGTAGAGCATCTCATCATTTCTCTATACTGTATGCAAATCTTGAAAATATATTTTCTGTTTTAAATTAAGTTATGTTATTTACTCCATTTTCATATGAATGCAATTTTAGTTTGCAGACATTTTACAGAGTGTTAGAGCATTTTGAAATTATTCCAACTACTGCTGCAGAAAACGATTATAAACACATCAAATATCATTACTACCAGTGCAATGAATAAGCTTCCTGCTTTATATTCAAGAGCTTTGGAACCACATCACCATTGCAGAGATGTTGTCATTAAAAATAGGAAATTATGATAAACACCTTTCTTTGTAGATAATTATTTCCTGTATTAAATGGGCAAGCAACTCTAAATCAGAAAATGCTGAATAAGTTGGAACTCTTATTTATTGGAGATACAAAATACAGCACTGGAACTATCTACCTTAAAACTTTTTTTTTTTTTTAAACAAATATCAAATTTTCAACGTATGGATCGTCACTTCTTGCCTTCACTTTCAAATAAATGTGAATATATCGTAAACAAAACCTGAAAAAGGACTCTTTGATGTCCTTGACAATAAGTTTCTGAGTTGTCCTACAAACACACACACACTGAGAGGCACCAGGCTATTTCTTACACATCTCTCAACCGTACAAGCAGCATGCAAATTGTGCATAAGAATTACCACACAACATCACACATATTCGCAGCGAATATCGCATTGAATATGTAGAACTTTTAACATATGTTAATATGACACAGAGCAATGATTTTTAACTGAAATGTTATACTAGGGCCATGTACTAAAAAACTGAGATGATAACTTAATTTCAAGTAGGCATATTATCTCACAATTGTGATCGGATGAACATCAAAGATTTTAATTGGTGTTCTAATTCATAGATGATTTTTGTTTTGCATTTTGTTTGCTTTTAATCTGATAAGAATAATGCGAAAGTTGTTATTTCATATCAGATCAATGAAATTTACAAGTTTTCATCTCAGCTTTTAATTTCCAAGCATCGCTAAAATGAAAACTTTCTTTGCTAGTTTTAAAATCGGATTTATACAAGAAAAAATCATTACATCTTATACATTGTATATCTTACATGCCTATAGATACACAATAATGATTTATAATGAAGAAATTATGTGATACTGTTAATATTGTTTAAATTAATTCTATAATAAACTTTATACTTAATACTAGATGGTAACTCAAGATTGTTCAAGGTAATCAAATATTAAATAGCTATTTTTTCAATAAAATTAGATATATTTTCAAAACTTACCTGGGCTTTGTCCTGTACTAGATAATACATCTACGAAAGTGTAAACTGTTTCTGAAGAGTTAAAAAGAATTTTGAGTCAGAGAGAAAATGGCGGACCAGTTGATGCTACTGCGGGTCGGTGACTGAACGAGAGAGAGACTAAGTGGTCCCCAGCACAATGGATGACTTCAGACACAGGAATCGTGGTTTCCTCTGGCCGATGTTAGTCTCATCCTGGCGACTGTTTCATCCTACCGACAATCTTCAATTCACGGTTTCCTGACATCAACGACTCATTCAAATGGTCAAATGTATATAATGCCGTATCTAATAGCAGATGTCCTTATCTTTTGTTAGAATTATGAATTTTGTATTACTCGTGTACGAAAACAATTAAAGCTTCTATTCTTGCAAGTTTCCGAAACAGTTGACAAAAACCACATACAGTTATCTCGCAGCATCAAATCCCAGACATTCGTATCTTTTAAAAATTCAATTCCCTACATTGATCTTTCTGTCTGAAAACAATATAAATATCCGAACTCATAAATGTTGTGATGATTGATGATATCCATGCACAATCTTGAATTTCAACTCGAAAATGAAACCTTGTACTTAACAAATCAACAAATTTTGAGGTTTTGCTTAATTTTGTGGACTCTTAGGAATTCCATTTTAAAATTAACATGTTTGATTGAGAAGTACATGTATGGCTGTGTTACTGATAACCATTTTGTAACCAGGAATAACTGACTGTCACAGGGTTTTTTCTTTTGTATATATTTCAGCATTTTGTATATATTTATGTCTTCAGTGTACTTATATGACAAAACCTTACTTCCAAATCTGTTGTATTCAAATAGAAAGTGGTACAGGACAGGTTTACTTTTTAATTACGAGGATTTCAGGGTCTACCTTGCCTTGTTATATACAATCAATGAATACATACACAATTATACCTATTCAATATTGTCTGAGTAATTCAACAGTCTCATAGTATAAATGCATTAACTGGGAATGAAGGTGGATACTGTTTTTGTTGATGTCTCTGTGGGGTCATGTAAAGTCAGTCCTTCAAGTGACATGGCCGGCCACACAACCTAGCGTCCAATATCGAAAGTATAGCCAACAAAAGCTCTTGTGATGGGAACTTATCAATGCTGTAAAAAAAAAAAAATCTCATTTTTCGGTTTTTCAAGAAATTGAATCCTATTCATTAGACATTGTGTAATGCAAATTTTGGCATTTCTCATTTTCTTTGTTGTCGCTATCATTTTCTGGAATTGGGTTTGGTTTGGTTTGCGCTTTACCTCCTTTTGACAGCTATGGTCATTTTAGGACGTACCAGGTTTTGGTGGCGGACGAAAATCGGAGTGCTGCAGAAAGGTCATAGACCTGCAGCCAGTACCTGACGACTGCCCCTCGTTGACCGCGGACCCTTGACCCAGTGGTGGAGGGCATGCGATCATAGAAGGTCAGACCCCTTAACCACTCCTCCACCCAGGCCCCTCTCTGAAATTAACTTTGTCAAATGTTTTGCATACATTTAAGAAAACAAGACTTCCTCTCGGTACATAAAGCACACACTTGCTTCGAACACCAGCTTGGTTTTTCTAATTGATAAAAAATATAACAAATTCTGAAAAGATGGAGGAAAAATTCTGTTGATTTCAACATTAAAAGTCAAAACTGCAATAAATCTTAATTCTGGAATAGTTTCAAAAATTTAAGAGCAAAATAATCAGTTATAAAATGCAAATCTAGAATAGAGTGAGTCGTTAAAACAGGCAGGTTGAAGCCCATGCATCGGAAGTACTTCTGTTTTATTTCAGTCATTTCTAAATAACAGAGCTTCGAGTCAAATTTCACCTCGGGAGAACGGAAATAATCAGCTTATGACGCAGAGATGTTCATAGGAAAAACTCTTAATTTACTTTAAAGACCTTGTAATGTTCACAGATAATAAGTGACTAGCTGTCTCATTTATTTAAATTTACATTAAATGAAGTCTACTTTGTAATTTGAATGAATTTAAAAAAAAAATCTGATATAAAATATATCTGATACACTACAGGGGGGGGGGGGGGGGGGGGGGGACAGACTAGTACGTGAACAGGGTGTCTTAGATATAGCTTATTTTGGGGCATAATGTGATCAAGGAAGGTATCAATTGTCTTTGTCAAATTCAGTTGTAATGTGTTTTTTTGTAAAATAGAATGAAATCAAAAGCATTTACAGAGATATACCTTCAGAAAGTTCTTTTTTGATAAAAAAATAAATACCTGTTTGGCACAGGAAGGCTTTGCGCTTACATGCTGGAATTCACACACACATGGAAATAAACCTGCAGTAACTTTATCCCTACAATATGCAACAGCCATTCAGCACTGACATTTATGTCATTAAGGGCCAACACTAAAATCTTGTATCCGTTTATAAAGATATCATCACCGTTTTATGATATCCTGTGGCAGACAAGGTTGTCTCCCCTTCCCTTGTGCTAGTAACATGATGTTTTAATGATGCATGATTTTGACACTGACAATGCTAGAACATCTTGGCTTTTTTAGAGTATTATTTAATGGTTTGTGAAAGATTGGATCTATTTTCTCAAGACTACAAGGTCACCAGAGAAATATTTAAGACAATGACAAAAGGTAATTTAACTGATAACTGTGAAGCACAGGTATCTATGGTAACTTAAAACCTGTAACGCCCCTTCCCAGCGATAATATAACATTCCGATGTAGTAGACACCCTGACACTGGAGAGACTTAGCATCTCCTGAGCCAATTACTGAAGATAAATTAAACAAGGTATCTCTATAATTCATGGTATGTGACATGAGAAAATAATGAATAGATTTCTATTTTCTGACACTGACTTTCTCTTACGTCAAGTTAAGTATTGTGTACATTTCTTTATCAAGATTTAAAGTGTCTGTAAACTGAGTTCATAAAGCATTGTTTCTTGTTTCAAGGATTTCATAAACCTTTCTGTAAAAAAACACAACGAACAGGATTTAATTGATTTTTAACATGGACATAAAGTGAAATTTTCATTTTAAGTAGTTTATAAAAATGTGACAGCCAAATTTTATAGACATACAGAATGTGATACAATATGTGTAAATAGTGATTACATAAAGTTGACTGTACATGTGACATCACAATATAAAAGTGATAAATTACTGTGATGTCTAATGATGAAACAAACTAGTACATTCCTAAAACTTCAGTCTAGTTATAGCCACTGTGACCTTGACTGTTGACTTCTTGACCCCAAAGTTGTTCCTTTTTTCTATTATAGCCATCATTCATCTAAGCTAATCTTACACAGAATAAATTATTCTTAAGTTATCCTGAAACCTAAGTTTTTGCAAAATTTCAGTCTACTTATATATTTATCGCTACTGTAACCTTGACTGTTGACCTATTGATTCCAAAATCAATTGATTTGTTTTCTCCCTTATAGCCATCATTCATTCAAAATCATCTTACATAAAACTAAATGTTCTAAAATTATCCCGAAACCAATGACCTTTTTTTCCAAAATTTCAGTCTATTTATAGGCACTGTAACCTTGACCTTTGACCTAGTAACTCTTAACTCCATAGGGATCTTCCTCTTCCGAAGCAGCATCACCTACCCAGGTTGGTTTACATTTAATGTATCCTTTAACAATTAGCATCATGAAACCAACATTTCCCCAAAATTGGTCTATTTATAGCCACTGTAAACTTGACCTCTGATTTATTGAACCCCCCCCCCCATCGTCTTGGGGGCATAATTCAACTGGTAAGTCTGTGTTTATATAGAAAAACTTCTCATAAAATTATCATCTAGTAACCTTTTGTTTAGTGACAGACAAAAGGTTTCAACTAACAATTTGCTTCCTGAATTTTGTTTCATATTTGTGATAATATATTATATTAAACCGGAAACTAGCAAATATCTCACATTTCTAATGACTTTTCACTGCAAGGACAGAAAATTTGCAACTGCTATTATTATAGATTAAATTCTAATAACCCATCACATCATTCAGATGATGTTGAATATTTTTTTTACAGTAAAATCAGCATAAAAAAAAAATCATAAACCTGAAATTTCTAGTCAAGTAGCATGAAATGATCACATTTGAGGAGCATGGTTTCTTGACAAGATTAATAAAGTTTGATTAAAGCATTAGCTTTGAATTGTGATGAAGATGACACAAAATCCTAACTGACAGTGGAGTCGAGAAAGAGATAAAACATGAGGACATGAAAATTGCTCGGGAGATGAATGGATGCATTAATGTTGTGTAATTGCAGGAAACAGTTTTACATTCTACACAGACCTCTTGACACGAGTCCAAGTGATTAAACATTCAAACCATTCACGACAAATACACACGAAAATCAATTTGTAGAAAATTTGTATAAATGAAGCAGAAGAAGTGATAATGCTTTAAGTCAGGCAAACGGTTCTACAGAAACATCACATAGGCTTTATTGTTAACGAAATCCGAAATCTATAGGGAATATTCGTACCGAACATGTTACGTTGCTAAATGTTTACAGCAGCAGCAAGGAGACCACTTCTCGTACAGTAAATCATGTCGTGCAGGATCTTGTTTTTCTTTGGAAAAATTCTGATTTGTACATTCAGAAACACATCAGATCTCCAGCTGAACATAACACAATTTACTGTTGTTCAGCCAAGTAGTTTACAGAATTATTTATAACAATCACAACCTCAGGGGAATAAGGGGGAAGGGAATGGCCCCTAAAACTTGGTCACAGGGTCAGACAAACACATGATTTTCTGTAATATTCTGTCATATTATAAGACTCTTTCATGTCCAGTAATGTATAGGTTCGAGAAATTCCACCCAAGTGAATTGGGTAAAACCCAAGGCCGGCAAAGGATTTTGTATCAATTCTTGGAAACCCGACGGTGAGCTTTTCTTATTTTACAACCCTGGATACAAAAGAATAGAATGGCCGGAATATAAGCTCAGGTTTATTTCTTTATGTCGACAGTTTCTGCATTGTAATTTTCATAATTTTCACCGTTTTGTGACCTCATCTCATTGTTATCTCAATCTAACATCGAGCATATGAAATGAGGTGAAAGTTAGAAATTTCTTACACACCTTTCTAGCACTGGGTGGTTCTTTCATGCATTCAAATTAAGGAATGAGAGAAAAATGATGGGTGCTTTGATGTGAAGTTTATGATGAAGCCTTAAAGAAGTGCAGGATTTATCTTATAAGCGATATACACCCTCATACTAAACCACGGATGAGCGCCAGTCTTTTCCAATTTTACATGTACCCATTTCTTAAGCAAAGTAGACTGAACTAATCAGGATAAAGGATTTGAAAACAAATAATAATATTTTCAAACTGCAAAGCAAAATCTCTTTATAAAGAAGGGTGTCATTGCAATATAACATGGTAACCAAGAGGCCAAAGGGCCTGTATTGCTCACCAATTATTTAATTTCTTTGGCATTTCTCTGTGACCTTGAATATTGGTTAAAGACAATTTACTAGGACAGATAATAAATCAGCAAAGTCTTAAGTAAGATATTGACCTTAATGCAGAAAAAAAGCTAAATACAAAGTTTAGCCAAAGTCAGTAAAGAGGAAAATACAGGTCACAGTGACCTACTTTTGATATTTCCCTTCAGTGTTCATCAGGATGCATCAACATGAAGTTTGATGACTTGAACTTCTGGTATTAGATTAACAAGGCAAAGTATTGCAAGGCAATCCATAGTCCCCCACTGGTAAGGATTTCTATATTTAACAAACAGTACACGTATGTCAGGATGTACCTACTGTTCAAAGCATAGGTCACAGTGAGGTCATAGTGACCTACTTCTTGGACTCTGCCATCCCAAGATGTCCTTGTACTCCAAATCTAGTTGTATTAGGTGAATTAGTATAGAAGTAATGTCCTGGAAAAACTTCTCGAACGGAAGGACGGACAGATGGAATCCTAACCTATAGACCCCCCTCAAGGGAACCAGTGGGAGACTAATAAACACAAAAGTCTTATCAAGATGTCCTATGGACTGATGGACACACACCAATGAAAACAGCAAATACTTAATGCCCATCTTCTGTTTTACGGGGCCTTTAAAAAAATGCAGAGGCTTAGGTTATTTTCTACCAAACATACAATTTTCACTTAAATATATGCTTGCATCTTCACGCTACATCAAAGTTCATCTCACAGCCAGACACTATCATTATGACTTCATTTGTATTCTCCTCCAAAAGACTTTTAACTTCTCAAGCTCCCAAGCTAACTTTCAATTTTCTTATCAATGGAGTTAGCCGAATGGTTAAATCCAGGCAATAGAATCTGCTTCAAGCTCCCCATGGCCATGCCATATATAGGTATCTGGACAAAGAGATATATATTTATATACCAAACATGAACATTTTTACCATTCAGGCGTAAACGTTTCAAACTCAATAACGAAGATTTTGATATTTTTTTACCACGGCTAATGAACAAAGTAATGGACCTCTAACTGGATCTGTCACCTCACTATAGCTGTCAGGGACGGTAGAAATCACATCCTTTAAAAACTGACATTTGAAGTTTAGCCGCATTATATCTGCTTGAAGACACAAGACTATTTTACACCTCTTGTTGAACAAGTATATAAAACATGTGATCGTTGAAGAGTATATCAAAGTTGGACCATATACCACAAGTAGTGGGTGGGTCTGGTGGAGCAGTGGGTGGGTCTGGTGGCACATTGGATATCACTGTCACCTTTCGCCAAGGCAGCCGGGGTTAAATCCCTGAATCGAACATGAAAAGGTATGGGGTCACCTGCCATGTGACTTTTCTCCGGGTACTCTGGTTTCCTCCCTCATTAAGACCCCCTGCGCTCTACCATCCAGGCAAACAGGAGTGATAAGTATAATTAGATAGAACTTGTGTCACAATTGCTGTAAAATGAATAAAGTTTTAAAAAAAATAAGCAATTGCATATGGCTCAGTGGTTAGTGCCATATATTCTGAGTATCCTCATACTTGGTCCTAGCTGTGTTTGATTCCGCCCTTAAACTAAGTTGTAGATAGAGTGTTGTGTTTGATTCCGCCCTTAAACTAAGTTGTAGATAGAGAGTTGTGTTTGATTCCGCCCTTAAACTAAGTTGTAGATGGAGTGTTGTGTTTGATTCCGCCCTTAAACTAAGTTGTAGATGGAGTGTTGTGTTTGATTCCGCCCTTAAACTAAGCTGTAGATAGAGTGTTGTGTTTGATTCCGCCCTTAAATTAAGTTGTAGATAGAGTGTTGTGTTTGATTCAGCCCTTAAACTAAGTTGTAGATAGAGTGTTGTGATTGATTCCGCCCTTAAACTAAGTTGTAGATAGAGCGTTGTGTTTGATTCCGCCCTTAAACCAAGCTGTAGATAGAGAGTTGTGTTTGATTCCGCCCTTAAACTAAGTTGTAGATGGAGTGTTGTGTTTGATTCCGCCCTTAAACTAAGTAGTAGATAGAGTGTTGTGTTTGATTCCGCCCTTAAACTAAGTTGTAGATGGAGTGTTGTGTTTGATTCCGCCCTTAAACTAAGTAGTAGATAGAGTGTTGTGTTTGATTCCGCCCTTAAACTAAGCTGTAGATAGAGTGTTGTGTTTGATACCGCCCTTAAACTAAGTTTTAGATAGAGTGTTGTGTTTGATTCCGCCCTTAACCTAAGTTGTAGATAGAGTGTTGTGTTTGATTCCGCCCTTAACCTAAGTTGTAGATAGAGTGTTGTGTTTGATTCAGCCCTTAAACTAAGTTGTAGATAGAGTGTTGTGTTTGATTCCGCCCTTAAACCAAGCTGTAGATAGAGTGTTGTGTTTGATTCCGCCCTTAAACTAAGTTGTAGATAGAGTGTTGTGTTTGATTCCGCCCTTAAACTAAGTTGTAGATAGAGTGTTGTGTTTGATTCCGCCCTTAAACTAAGTTGTAGATGGAGTGTTGTGTTTGATTCCGCCCTTAAACTAAGTTGTAGATAGAGTGCTGTGTTTGAAACAATCATACGTACACAGGGTCCAACTAACTTCGTTACAGACGGATTATAACTAGAATACTGACATGTCGGCTTTAGAGACCTGTCATTTGTCTGACCATACCTGTATCGTCTATTTTTATAGTAACAGTGCCCTTTACTTTTACAATGCTTTAAATCCCTATTGCACATTATTTATCATAGTATCGTAATGATTGTATCACAATGTCAAATTTCAAATGGAGTAGTCTTTTAGATTCTGAGCTAAAGTGTTGACGGATGGACGGATGGACGGATGGGCATGCAGACACTGCATGTGATTACTACAGGGCTCCCACACATCTGATGCAGTGCTCAAATAGTATGAGATTAAGTTCAGTTCTACTATCTTCCTATATGTTAAGCACATAAAAGTACATTAAATCATAGATTCTTCAGACAGATGTTACAACACCACCACAGCTTTCTACAAAAATCTCCACCAGTCGGACAAGATTTGCGAAATTCTCAGGTAAATGTGATTACTTTAGCCCAATTAAAACAGGATTTTTACTTACATGATTTATATGGAATCGTTCGTCTTAGGAAGATTTAAATCTGCCATTATCCACTATGCAACAGTTAATGCAGATTAACAAAAAAATGGTGTAATAAAAGTCCGTCAATTCACACATCAACCATGTAAATGAGGTGTTATTTTCATATAAACAATCAATTCATTTTAAATATTTAACAAACAAAAAAAGACCATGATTTTTTTTCTTTTTAATTTGATGCAGTAATAAGGCAATTCATCGTGTTACCACAATGACAGAGAAGTCAAGTAAAGCACCAAATAAATAACAAATGTGACCACTGGATCCCTGTTAGGGAAACAGATACCCTGAGTGCCCCATAACACACCCTAATTACCCAATAAAATCTAGGTAGCATGCACATGTCTAAAAAAAACTTTGACATTCAGGTTTTATTCCTTCTACAGTACAACATTGGCACCGTTCTGTTGTGGTTTTTATACGATGTTACGGAAGATATATGCCAGATTGAATTTCTTTTTGACGAAGCCTTATTGTCATGGTTTGTGTTTTTTATTAGAGGGTAGAGCGGGTGCTATTCATTACCATTCTAAAGTGCCCACAAAACGCCCATAACTATACATGTCGACTTTAATTTTCCCGATTCATTATGGAGGAGACGGAGAAAGTAAAGTGTAGATAAATCCGGGTCATTAAAAGGTTTGAAAGGCTCCGTGTACCCAGTGTGACAGATGGGGGGGGGGGCCTAATTTTTATTGTCCTGGTGATAACCTACTTCCTCCATTATCTAAAATCAACTATCCCTAATGTCACTTCTGTACCATTAACATATTCTCTGTGTCATAAAAACTCACAAATTGACTTCACAGCAAGTAGTTAACAATCATTTCGAAATGCCATAGAATTAACAAGAATTTACAACACTTTACCTTCACATGATACACACAAACACTTAAATAACAAAACTGAAACAAAATTTAAATCAACAATATCAATAACAAAGAATCTGTAAAAGATGTGGATTAATTAGGTTGCCTTACAAGCGTCAGCTGTAAGGAATTTCCCTTTAGCTCAGCGGTAGAGCATCGGGCTGGAGAGCCCAGGGTCGCGGGTTCGAGGCCCAACGACGCCAGTACCTTTATCACTATTCCTCGTCCTTTTACAAATTGTCTACAAAGAAGATAAACGGCCAAGTTTTCATGTATGTGGTAATAGTATAAGTACGCTGTGACTACCTATGACATTGCTTAATACCTACGTCACAAACCTATGAGTTGTATTTGGTTTCTGATGTATCAGCTTTTACATGCAGACAGACAATAACATAATTATAAGTGGCCTACTGTTTCCAGCCCTCCAGTACTGGTAGATATTGATTTATATGTAGAAGCAGGCACCTGTCACAACTAACTGTTCATTTACCCCTGGGTCATACATTTATTCTCCATCAACTACAGTTGTCAAAGCATGGTTGTGGTATTTTCCCCAACTTTATGAGATTTTATTGATTTGAACATTTTATACTGCTTTTTTCCATTTGTTTTTGTCACTGATATCTTCAAGCAACAATTACATTTACTAGTTAAAATGTATTTCCTAAATGCAATCACAATCCTAATAGGAATGTGTCTTAATTTTACCATCCTTAGAGTCTATGTTTCATATTTCAGAAATTGTGAAAATGCAGAAAAAAACATATTTTTCTGTCACAAGAATATACATATGTTTTCTTTTGAAAACAAAAATGGAAATTAAGAAAGAGATGGAAAGTTGCGAAAAATTAAGCAATGCCCTTCTGTAAGAGGACAAATCATTGTGCACCAATCGACCCTCGGGCTCGGATGACAGACGGATGCTGCACCATGGCATACCGTATTGGGGATAATTATTGCCCAGGAGGGCATACAAAATAGGCCGAGGGGGCACTTATTGAGATAAAACAAAATCTGTGGCAATTGCTGTAGAGGCGACATAACTGTCGGACACATTCCCAGGAAGGATTCTAAAATTGTTTTTATTTATTTTTTCTAAAACGCTAGAAAACAGACTTGCTGGATTGCTTGACTACAGTATCTACAGGGGTGATATGAATTGTATATAGAAATATCTTTTGTAAACAGAAGAGGGCATGATTATAAGTTGTGCTTAGAAATAGGGTGTTCAATTATTCACTTAGTCCTGGAAAAAGGGAAAGGCTGCTTATAAAGGGAGGGTTTTTTAGTGAACCATTTACAGTCAGCTCACTTAGTAAATTTTGGGTCAGCTAAGCTTAAAATAAACCAAATTCTATATTATAATCTATGAATAAAGAATTTTGTTATCTATTTCACTATTAAGGACTTGAAGACAATGGACTACATCCATGCAATTAACTTGCATTATGAGAATGAAATAATTAATTCAGTATTTCCTACAATATCATGAAGAGCTGAATAGTTTTGCATGTCATTACTGAATTAACTTATACTTGACATCAGACAATATGAAATATTCCTTCATAACAAAATTACCAGAAAAATTGCACAACTCTGCTTTATACTTAACACAGTTTAACCAAAATACTGTCACCATATGTCAAACCCAATGTCTTGGTATAATAAAGAGGTTAGACAATATATCGAAAGAAAAAAAAATAGTGGAAATTATGTTGACAATATTCAAGCCAGATCGACAAACAAACAAAATAAAAGGAAAAAGGTGAAAAAACGGTGAACCTGGAAATGTTGGCAGTAAAAAGAGGTGGCAGATGACAGCAGTGACATTATATCAAGGTTTTACCGTAGTCAATTTAATTCATGAACATAGTGAAAATGTGTTAAAAATTGACGAAATATTCAATGAAAAGAATAATAAATGACAGCAAGAAAAATAAAGAAGAAACCATTGTTAAGGTGGGGGATCTAATTCTCTAGCACTGCAAGTGGTGTTGGATAATTTCAACCAAAAATAAGGCAGCTAGCTATTCCAGGTATTGATTTATATAACATGTACACTTTCCATACACACAAATGTATACTATATAATGGCTGGTAAACCTCTAACATATCAAATAGGGATAACGAGTACAAACACCGTTGACATTTGAGATTATTTAAGATTTAATTAATTAGACAACATTTAGCCCTTTCCCATCCCGAAGGAAATAGCTCCTCCCCTTGCCAGCTAACACACTTTTGTACACAGGATAATGAGGTAAATATATTTAGGTTAAGTATGGTAATTATGACACTTGTAAAATCATAAAATAAATCAATGTTGATGTCGAGGCTGGTAATAATGATACACTCCAGGCACAGATGTTCGTCAACTGATTCACACTGAAGGAAAACAGCAGCAAATCATTATTTTAGACATGATAGCCAATAGCACAAAGGGAGGCAACTGCAAGTTCCTTGACAGCTGCAGCAGTTTATATCAATTTAATGTTAAGGATTTAAAGGATTTATATCACAACATAAAGATTTATAAAACAATTTAAGGAAACAGATTTACAAATCACTTTAAGGATAAGGATTTATTCAACACTTAATTTATTCGGGAAATTCACTTTAAATATCATCTGTTGAAGTAAATACAGTAATCTGACCACAGATTATCCTGAACCCTGCCCTATCTGGCATACACTGTAACTGCAGATCTTTAATTCACAATACCCTTTCAAAATGGCGGGCAGACAATTTGATAAAAGATGTTTAATGTATACATATTTTTGTATGAAAAAATGTATACTCGCCAACATAATGTGCCGATCGAAGGATCCATAAGATGAAGCAGGATAAAGAAATCCCTGTCCACATTTCATGACGATTCCATATCGCAATATTTGTGCCACAATTCAATTATTTTTCATTCAATTTAGATATACTACAGTTAATTAAATGTGGTTCAATTTAGATGAACTATAGTTAAACAAATACTTTTGTGTTTTTGAAATCTTTGTCTTTTATATCCTTTTCCTATTCATTTTACTATTTTATTTAAATTTTTCCATTGACATAAGAACTGAAAATGTGTTCGCACTTGGAATTTTAATTTTTCAGGAATATTCGTAACGGACGTTCCACCATAAATGTTTTGTCAAAATAGTTTCCTTATAGCTGATTGGTCCATTTACACAAGAAGTAGGTGCAGACACTGACCAATCAAAGTGAGCATGATTTACACCAACATTTAGACTGAAATGGCACAAACAAATGGCCAAACCATGATGTATTGGAGATCTGGAAAAATATATCAAGCATCATATGGAAGAAATAATCACTGTTTAACTGCACCAAGGTTTAAATTATTTTTCTTACAAATTTACTAAACAAATCTGTGCATTTTGTTTGATTCCACAGGGTGTCAGATTAAACAGGGTTCACCGTATTTAAAATTTGAAGAAAAAAAAAAGGTTTGTCTGGGCATGAGAAATTTTGACGTTTCGTTAAGAGGTTTTATAGACAATACATTTCTAAGTAGATGTACAGTTTTATCTCCATTGTGTCAACTGAAACAAGAACTGGTATAAAATGACTATCATTAGACTGTGTGATGAATGTTAATAATCAGGCCCCGGAGTCCGCAGCATAATCAGTGAGAAAAAGGAAGATAATTTATGCAGCGGACTAACTGGGATGATATACCAGTAAATCATACCAGGGCAGGGGTCAAGGGTCACACGCTTGTCTTGACTGTTAATTACTGAGGTACTGTAACATTTTGAAGGTCAATCAGTCGCAACAGCTTACTTGGAAAGTATACAAACTATCTTGAGTGAAATTACAAATTTAAAGGCACACTCAATTAGCAATTCATGTATGTCCCTATTTTAAGAATGTTAATGTATTCAAGAGGTATACTGTACATATACAATGATGTGTCAAAAGTCTTTCAGATTAACTCATTCACCCCTGAAATTTCATAATGAACTATTCCAACCTTTGAGTTGGAGGAGTTCAAATGTGTCTTCAGGGGTGAATGAGTTAAGTCATCTATGTTAATTCACTCTTTTTTCAAGAAAAAAATTGTGACTTCATTTACCACCACTTTTGAAAACAATTGACATGCTATTAGAGAATTATTCAATTTATCCTCTAGTAAATTGTACTATCCGCGGCTCTGTTGTTGAGATTTCACTCTCCCCTCTCCCAGTACAAAAGTTATAGTTCGTCGCCATTATTTCTATGGATGCTATGTAAAATTTTGCCATGTATAATGTTTTGGGCAATTACAAGAAACTCGTCATTTTTAAAATTTAAGTAACATTTATAATCATATTAACAAGCACAATATAATTCTCTAGCTGTGTACCAAATTACAAGTCCACATTACAAAGCCTACTGTCTATAAAGTCACCTGTCTATAAAGACCATCTGCCTATTAAGACAACTTCTATAGCTTCTTGAATACAAGTCTACCTGTATACAAAAACCTTCTGTCTAATAAGACAACTTCTATATAAAAGATTCTTGAATACTACAGGTCCACATGTCTAGTTTAATTTGTCTATAGTGATTATCTATACATAAATACAACTTGTATTTAAAACCACTGGTACAAAAATCACTTGTCTATAAAAACCATCTGTTTATAAAGACAACCTGTATATAAGGACCATTGGTATACAAAGTCCGCCTGTCTTTATCGTGTCAGCTTAATCAAGTCCACCATTCTATAAAGACAACTTGTATATAAAGACCACCTGTGCATACAGACTGCTTGTATATAAAGACTACCTCGCTACAAAGATCACATGTATATAAGGACCATTGGTATACAAAGAAAACCTATCTTTATAGAGTCGGCTAAATAAAGTCCACCATTCTACAAAGGCTACCTGTCTATAATGACATCTTGTGCATAAAGACCACATGAGCATAATGACCTGCCTATTAAGACCAGTTTTGATTTCTCCCTTGAACGAACTGTGTAGACTTGTTTCACTATGTAATGACAGTCCTGACAAATTCCTGTATCGTTACAGTTTCTGTTTATATACACATGTAACAACATGTTACAACATCATTACATAGGCAGGTGATTTTAGTTTAATCTTCACAGGTCATAAAAGATCAATAGAATCAATCCCACCTGTGTGATATGTAGTCACCCAAGGATAAGAATTCTGAAATTTAGCAAAAGGTTTTGTCGCCATCAAGAGTGCATGAAAAGTGTCACAGAATTAATGAAGCTACACACTAACATAAATCGATGATGCAATGGTGTCGTTTTCAGAATAATGACTGATCGCGGATTACAAATCCTGGTCTGGCCGGTTGAATTTTTATACTCAGAACACTGCTTGCTAATTATTGTTTCATCTTTATTATTTTTCAGGAAAATTTTCACAATGTATAGTTTTCTTTTCAGAAATGATTTGAATGCTTTGTGAAAATTGCATCCTCGCAGCCGATTGGCTGAGAGTTTAGAGATCAGCCAATGGAATTGAACGTCTCACAGACGTTTCGGCAGAAGCGGCATACACTAATATTCAGATCGTGACGTATCGAAAATCCGGAAAAATATATCGTGAATCGATTCGAACATAAATAATCGCGGTACAAGTGCATCGCGGTGAATCGTGACGCCTCTACTCCTAATCGAAGTTACAGACTGCATCATTCACCATAGCATCATGTCTATATGTATCACAGATAATTTTAAATTGCCAGCGTTTCCAAGAATAGCGGGAAATATATGTCCTGCATGCACAGAGTATACTTGAGGTTTTAGACCAATGGGATTGGAGTACGCGTGGCAGGTAGGCTACCTGACATGTGACGAGGGTTCATTCTAGCTTTGAACGCCGGAAGGACACGTTGGTTAATATATAAATTCCATTATATAACGGATAGGCAATTCCAAATTTTGATGGGGTGTTGATATTTTGAATGTATGTATGGGCATCGTGCTTATGTGTCATAAATCCCAGCATCACAAAACCTTGTTGGGTCTGGCGCACCTCCTGCTGTTTTTCAGTTCTGGTTGAGTGGTGCGCTTGGTTTACAGTATATAGCGATGGCCCATGAGAGGGAAGGTTACTCAGGAATGGAGTGCATTTTTATGTTAATGTATAATGGAGTATGAAGATGAATTTGAATAAATGGCGACTCGGTCCATCAAAGCGGCCGAGCAGCTCATTGCTAAAGATGTGTTAGTGTCTTTATAGAATATGTATAAGGAGTAGATGGAGGAATCAAGTCACTCTGTACATCTATGACACTTTTATAGGCAGCTCAATGCATGGAATAAACTCAGACAATTAAATAAATGAGTTCACACACAGATTTGACACAATTTCCTTGACACAATTTCCATTACAACGTTCAACATTGTAGGTTTTTTCTGTCAAAAGGGAAGTAACCCAAACTCCCTTTACTGCCCAAATTCTATGGATAATTTTGCTTATCCAACAAAAGTATTGTTGTATTCCGTCCCTGTAACTGATGCTGAACACATGAATACCAATATTATTTAGATACACGTTAAATGATAAAATGGCTACATCACAATTTCCATAACCTCATGAATGTACTACCTACCACTTGAGACTGCATGTTACAACCATTCAATCATGTATGTTGGGTTCTGATGCACAAAGGCCTTTATGCTAGAAAACACGTCTGAAGATAATAGCTGCCATGATTCAAGTAGCAACTCATGTTTTAGATTCAAAAATGTTGAAAAATTTAATCAACACATGTCACAAGCAGCCTTTGTTCATTATTTTTTTCCACCATTTTCTCACCTTTGGTATATATTTCACCGAAATACATGTCCAATATATGTTGATTGTTTCTTAACTGAATGCATTATATTGATACTATGATAATTTTGTTGTTTATATTCAGTCTAACTATATATTTCAGAGCCATGTAAGGACAATTTACTGTCAATAAAAAACAACACATGATTAAGGATGATTTTTTTTAACTACAAGGTAGTTTTAACTGTCACTATATTTAAAGGATTATCACATACTCGGCCTGTTATCCAGTGAATTTGCCTGTGTAATACTTTTACATATGTCACTAGTGTAATATACCCTTGAGTGTTTTTCATTGGCTGTGCCAGTCAGAAATCAATTGTGACCTCATAATATGGACAATGACGTGACGTCAAAATTGTAAATGGCGCAACAAAATGGCTGTCTCCGTTTGATTAAGCCCTCTACATTTTAGCTTTAAAACCTGTCAAAATGTAAGTTTTCTGAGTTATGTGATAAAAAGTATCTTAAATTTGTTTTCATTTCATATGAGCTTTAATGAAACTCATTTCAAAGTTTTAATTTTTGCCCGCCAATTAAGGCTCCCAAAAATAAAAACTCCTAAGACTCGTTTCATTAAATCTCATATGAAATGAAAACTCATTTAAGATCCTATATATACTAGAATTCCTGTTTTGTAGAGCACCTTATAGTGATTTTTGCAACTGATATATGGTGCTATATCAATGTTGTATAATATAATTATTACTATAAAACTCCTTGATAACTCCCTTAACATTAAAGTGCCATCATGATCACAACAATCATAGATAAGTTCTACAGAACTTTTACATTAAAAAGTTGTGCATCTTTTCAATATTTATAGCTATAGTTTTACATCATTTATGGGGTACACTTAATTTCCTACACTGACCGTTTCTGTACTTAATAATTCATGTTTTCTTTGTGATTTATATATGTGTATACCGGTATGTAATAGGGCTGCAATGACAATACGATATGATAACCACGATACTGTGGTCACAATACGATATGTATCAAGATACTGTGGTCACGATATGATACGTATCACGATACTGTGGTCACGATATGATACGTATCACGATACTGCAGTCACGATATGATACGTATCACAATACTGTGGTCACGATATGATACGTATCACGATAATGTGGTCATAATATAATACGTATCATGATAATGTGGTCACGATATAATACATATCAATTGATACTTTGGTCACAATATGATACGTATCACGATAATGTGGTCCACGATATGATACGTATCACGACAATGTGGTCACGATATGATACGTATCATGATAATGTGGTCACGATATAATATGTATCAATTGATACTGTGGTCACGATATGATACGTATCGCGATACTGTGGTCACGATATAATACCTATCACGATAATGTGGTCACGATATTATACGTATCACAATACTGTGGTCACGATATGATACGTCCCAAAATACTGTGGTCACGATATAATACGTATCACGATAATGTGGGCCCGATATAATACGTATCATGATAATGTGGTCACGATATGATACGTATCATGATAATGTGGTCACGATATAATACGTATCACGATAATGTGGGCCCGATATAATACGTATCATGATAATGTGGTCACAATATGATACGTATCACGATACTGTGGTCACGACATAATACCTATCACGATAATGTGGTCACGATATAATACGTATCACGATAATGTGGTCACGATATAATACGTATCACGATAATGTCATCACGATATAATACGCATCATGATAATGTGGTCACGATATAATATGTATCAATTGATACTGTGGTCACGATATGATACGTATCGCGATACTGTGGTCACGATATAATACCTATCACGATAATGTGGTCACGATATTATACGTATCACAATACTGTGGTCACGATATGATACGTTTCACAATACTGTGGTCACGATATAATACGTATCAAGATACTGTGGTCACGATATGAGACGTATCACGATAATGCGGTCACGATGTCATACGTATCGATACTGTGGTCACGATATGATACGTATCGCGATACTGTGGTCACGATATAATACCTATCACGATAATGTGGTCACGATATTATACGTATCACAATACTGTGGTCACGATATGATCCGTATCACGATAATGTGGTCGCGATATGATACGTTTCACGATACTGTGGTCACGATATGAGACGTATCACGATACTGTGGTCACGATATAATACCTATCACGATAATGTGGTCACGATATAATACGTATCACGATACTGTGGCCACGATATGATACGTATCACGATACTGTGGACACGATATGATACGTAACACGATACTGTGGTCACGATATGATACGTACCACGATACTGTGGTCACGATATGATACGTATCGCGATACTGTGGTCACGATATAATACCTATCACGATAATGTGGTCACGATATTATACGTATCACAATACTGTGGTCACGATATGATACGTCTCACAATACTGTGGTCACGATATAATACGTATCAAGATACTGTGGTCACGATATAATACGTATCAAGATACTGTGGTCACTATATGATACGTATCACGATACTGTGGTCAAGATATGATACGTATCAAGATACTGTGGTCACGATATAATACGTATCACGATAATGTCATCACGATATAATACGCATCATGATAATGTGGTCACGATATAATATGTATCAATTGATACTGTGGTCACGATATGATACGTATCACGATACTGCGGTCACGATATGATACGTATCACGATACTGTGGTCACGATATAATACCTATCACGATAATGTGGTCACGATATGATACGTATCACAATACTGTGGTCATGATATGATACGTATCACGATACTGTGGTCACGATATGATACGTATCAAGATACTGTGGTCACGATATGATACGTATCATGTAATGTGGTCACGATATAATACGTATCACGATAATGTGGTCACGATATAATACGTATCACGATAATGTGGTCACGATATAATACGTATCACGATAATGTCGTCACGATATAATACGTATCATGATAATGTGGTCACGATATAATATGTATCAATTGATACTGTGGTCACGATATGATACGTATCACGATACTGTGGTCACGATATAACACGTATCACGATAATGTGGTCATAATATAATACGTATCATGATAATGTGGTCACGATATAATACGTATCATGATAATGTGGTCACAATATGATACGTATCACGATAATGTGGTCACGATATGATAAGTATCATGATACTATGGTCCACGATATGATCCGTATCACGATAATGTGGTCATAGTATAATACGTATCATGATAATGTGCTCACAATATGATACGTATCACGACAATGTGGTCCACGATATGATACTTATCATGATACTATGGTCACGATATGATTCGTATCATGATACTTTGGTCACGATATGATACGTATAATGATACTATGGTCACGATATGATTCGTATCATGATACTATGGTCACGATATGCTAAGTATAATGATACTATGGTCACGATATGATGCGTATCATGATACTATGGTCCACGATATGATCCGTATCACGATAATGTGGTCCACGATATGATACTTATCATGATACTATGGTCACGATAATGTGGTCACGATATGATAAGTATCATGATACTATGGTCACGATATGATACGTATAATGATACTATGGTCACGATATGACACGTATCATGATACTATGGTCACGATATGATTCGTATCATGATACTATGGTCACGATATGATGCGTATCATGATACTATGGTCCCGATATGATACGTATCATGATACTATGGTGACGATACTGTGGTCACGATACTGTGGCCACAACACGATACATATCACGATACTATATAATACGTATCACGATAATGTCGTCACGATATAATACGTATCACGAGAATGTGGTCACGATATAATATGTATCAATTGATACTGTGGTCACAATATGATATGTATCACGATACTGTGGTCACGATTTAACACGTATCACGATAATGTGGTCCACAATATGATAAGTATCATGATAATGTGGTCCACAATATGATACGTATCAGGATAATGTGGTCCACGATATGATACTTATCATGATACTATGGTCACGATATGATGCGTATCATGATACTATGGTCCCGATATGATACGTATCATGATACTATGTTCCACGATATGATACGTATCACGTTAATGTGGTCACGATATGATAAGTATCATGATACTATGGTCCACGATATGATCCGTATCACGATAATGTGGTCATAGTATAATACGTATCATGATAATGTGGGCACGATATGATACGTATCATGATACTAGGGTCACGATACTGTGGTCACGATACTGTGGTCACGATACTGTGGGCACAACACGATACATATCACGATACTATATAATACGTATCACGATAATGTGGTCATACTATAATACGTATCATGATAATGTGGGCACGATATGATACGTATCATGTTAATGGGGTCACGATATGATACGTATCACGATACTTATAGTAACAGTAGATACTGTTGTCACGATATGATACGTATCATTATACTATGGTCACGATACTGTGGTCACAACACGATACATATCACGATACTATATAATACGTATCACGATAATGTCGTCACGATATAATACGTATCAATTGATACTGGGGTCACAATATGATATGTATCACGATACTGTGGTCACGAGATGATACGTATCACGATACTTATAGTAACAGTAGATACTGTTGTCACGATATGATACGTATCATGATACTATGGTCACGATACTGTGGTCACGATACTGTGGTCACAACACGATACATATCACGATACTGTGGTCACGATATGATACGTATCACGATACTTATAGTAACAGTAGAAGCAAAGTGAAAAGATAGGTTGCAATTTTTAATGGTAAAATCATAACTGGAAAAAGACTTGGTCCAAAATGGGCATTGCTAAAACATTTTCACAAATCATGTCTTTCAACGTACATGCCGAGCTGGAGCTGTCACTCGCCATGTTGGAACAAATATAATGATCATGAGTCGACTAATTCAGAAACGACATAATCTGGAAAATATAATTGTGTACCTCCCCAAAGGGTATCATACAGTATTCAAAATATTGTGATATATATTGTCAAAAAATATTGTGCAACCCTAATATGTAATGTATGGATATCTGTTCAAGTGATACTTAATTCCAATAAACGAAGAAGCAGAAGGCAGAATGGTATGCATTTGTCGATCCAATGAAATGGTCTATATAATACTTTAAACAACAGCTAAAGAAGGAGTAGACATCAGTCAATGTTGATTTCTTGTGAATTAAATACAGTACACCATTAACGAAATGTCTTAATAAACACAAATCATGTAACAATATCATACTGCTGTTCATAACTCTGACGATTCTCTGAAACAAATTCATCTGCCAATTGAAACATTTTTTCCACAGTGAGACCAATGTCACTATATAATGTCCCTTCCGATTTCACAGACAGCTAGAGGGCACTGTAGTTAATCCATGGTTTTACTTCCGTCCAGAAATCATTAAAGATATAGGGTTATTGTGTTTAGGGACGGTTCAATGAAACAAAGCACTCAACACTAATGATTTGTAGTAATAAAAAGTGGTGTTGGACGCGCATGATTTCATGTGACATCTGCTGTACAGCTAAAAATAAACATGGCGTTTCTCGCTGATGTATCAACAATACCTGTTAATAATTCGTGCCAATACTGTATATATATACCAGGACATTTTCACCCAAGTTAGAGTTTTGTCTTTCACCGGTAAAATCCATATTCTACCAGTTTTAATTTCACCCTTTGCATTTAATAACTGTGTATATAATATTATTTACTGACGTAAGCTTAAATAATAAATTCGCCCTCATTAAAGTAGGTGAAAAAGGCGAAAAAGGCGAAAAATTTTAATGCATTGAAAATTTTCGGTATACAGTATGTTTGTTGAATATGTTAAGCTGAAAGAAAAAAAACACTTCTCTGCTGTTGAATGTTTCTCTTACTTAAACCATACTCAATTAACACACAATTTTTTCAAAAACTTTAATTTCATAATTAAGATGTGAGAACAGCAAAATTAAATTATTTGTTCAAATCTTCTTTTTTTTTAATCTTTTTTAAAGACATGAAATTAAGTGTTTACATAGTCTGAACGTCAATAGTAGAACCTAATGTTATTACAAAAACTTTTATTCTAGAAATTTACAGTTAATTTTTTAATAGTTTGGTCACAAAGGAATAGTTATTTCAGATGAATTAACGAAACATCAATGACCATGAAAAAATACTTTGGTTCTTAATATTAACATTTTTACAGACAAGTTTTGATAAATTGTTTGATGTACAGTAGGATTAGCAAGGTTTGGTTACGAAAACACTTCTTCTGTTACTAGTATATGCGTCTTCATTGTCTTTTTGTTCTGTCATCATTTTGACAAGTGGGGTTTAAGCTCACATAGAATTGAAGTACGATGAGCTGTGATACCTGCCTTACATCCGTGTAAGTTATGTACCCTGGACAATTCCGTCTTTGCGTATTGCAGAGTTATCTTCTCTTGAGATCAGGTATTGATTGTTACGTCATTTGTTTGTGAGAGTAACGTCATCAATTTTGGAGAAAATGACGTAATTTTCTCACACAAACCAATGACGTAACAATCAATACCTGAGCTCAAGAGAAGATAACTCTGCAATACGCAAAGACGGAATATCATTCTGATCGCAAACGTAAACTTTAATTCATCTAACAGGAGAAATGCTATATATTATAATATCAAAATTGTTACTTTATTTACAAACAATGTACTTATATTAAACATGCCACAAAGTTTAAGACGGACTGGTCGCTTTGTCAAGCTATGTCACGTAACATACAAAATATACAATTTTATC
Source organism: Mizuhopecten yessoensis (assembly GCF_002113885.1). Lineage (NCBI taxonomy): Eukaryota > Metazoa > Mollusca > Bivalvia > Pectinida > Pectinidae > Mizuhopecten > Mizuhopecten yessoensis. The sequence goes on along the minus strand of NW_018408820.1, from coordinate 643,415 downwards.
ACAATGTTGTACAGGTAAACAATACAAATCTATTTCTCAGTCATAACTTGACAAAGGGACCAGTTTGTCTTTAAACGTTGCAACATCATTATAAATTCTATCAAAAGTTGAAAGTATATATTCTCAATTACTGAATACTGAGAATTTTTTATCAAAGTTGAACTTCCACCTTTTTCGCCTGCTATGACGAAGTCAAATTTATCATGGCAATGAAAAGTACACAACTTACTGTTAACCCTTTCACCCCTATGTAACTTTAGTAGACTTTACCATACATTGATCTGGATGAGTCCATTATGGTCTACAGTGGTGAAAGGGTTACAAATAATAACATGTGAACAGCAAAAATAACACTCAAGCACGAAAAATGGATCGTAGCTACAAGTGAAGGGTAGAAATTTGACTGGGCGTAAGTTCCCCGTATACTCTTCTCTTTGAAAATCATTGAGCTTGGCGTAAGTTCCCCGTATACTCTTCTCTTTGAAATTCATTGAGCTTATTTTCTAAAATAAACTCGCTCGACTGGATAAACTCCAAATACATCATTACTGCTGGATAACGAATTGTTGCGTGCAAAAAAGGAAAGTGTATAGTTTAGAAAGTGGTTGTACTCACAGCAGGCTGCGTCTGGGTTGAGTAACTACCGTAGGCTGCAGGGTTGGGCTGGTTGTAGCGAAGTGTATTGGGGCGGCCAAACATTGGCTGCGAGTTCGAATTCTGCTGCCACATGCCGGGTGTGTTCGTGGGAGGATAGGACTGGGAGCTGGGCGTCGCTGTGGGAGACATGGCCGCACGCTTTGGAGTATATACTGTCCGGTTTTGCTGAAAATGTTAAAGAATAAATAAAGGTAATCAACTACTAAGTAGGACTGGAATATAGTGTGCGGGGACTACAGATCAGATACATATTCTATAGCCAGAGGCTCCATTGGGAAATTAAATTTTTTAAACATTCACATCAATTTATTTTCTTTAAATTATCACCACAAATCAATATTCATTGTGCATATTTTAATGAAAGATATGTTCTAAATACATTAACCACACAATTCGTCTTAGGTTTGTTCAGATTTAAGATCAATTTTGTTATTTTGTTTTAATTAAGTACCCCTATTGTCCCCTTAAATTGTACCCAGATGCTTCAACATGGATTGTCATGAAAATTCATAGTATGTAAATGAGGAACAGAGATGCAGGTGAATAATTTCTATCTGCAGGATGGCCCAACAGTACAACCTGACACACACCCATGCATGTTTATCAACATTGAAATATCACCACAGCTTTATCAGAAATCAGTTTAGTTCTCGCATATTTTATTTCAATCAATAAGTTACATATAAACTAAAGTTTTCTGAAGCTAAATTTGTATTATCGTCATAATATTAATAATAATTAAACTATGAAGATTGTTATAGGTTAACAGAAATCATGACAAAATTGTAAATTATATTTTAACACTTTACAAGTTAAGCTGAGCAGGCTAATGTACACATGGTATCAGCTGGAGTCACTGTGTACTAATACTTAGCTCCTGGTTAGCTTAACTACAGTATGTGTTCTTTGAATATGCTTCTGGTTAGCTTAACTATGTGTTCTTTAAATATGCTTGTCAAGTTGACATATGGCATCCATGGTAAAATTGCTATTGATATTCATAAAAACCTTAATACATTTTATCTGTAATTTAAATTCAGAAACTTGAAAATACATATTGACTGTTTCCTAATATGATGGTTTGTACAACTGTTCCGTCATATAATGGTTTGTATAACTGTTCTGTAACATAATGGTTTGTACAACTGTTCAGTAATATGGTGGTTTGTATAACTGTTTAGTAATATAATGGTTTTTACAACTGTTCAGTACTATGATGGTTTGTATAAATGTTCAGTTATATAATGGGTTGTATAACTGTTCAGGAATATAATGGTTTGGTTTGTATAAATGTTCTGTAACATAATGGTGTGTATTTGTATAACTGTTCTGTACCATAATGGTTTGTACAACTGTTCTGTTATATGATGGTTTGTATAACTGTTCAGTAATATAATGGTTTGGTTTGTATAACTGTTCAGTTATATAATGGTTTGTATAACTGTTCAGTAACATAATGGTTTGTATAACTGTTCAGTAATATAATGGTTGGTAGAACTGTTCTGTAATATGATGGTTTGTATAACTGTTCAGTAATATGATGGTTTGTACTACTGTTCTGTTATATGATGGTTTGTACAACTGTTCAGTATCATAATGGTTTGTACAACTGTTCAGTAATATGATGATTTGTTCAACTGTTCAGTAATATGATGGTTTGTATAACTGTTCTGTAACATAATGGTTTGTACAACTGTTCAGTAATATAATGGTTTGTATAACTGTTCAGTAATATGGTGGTATGTATAACTGTTCAGTAATATAACCGTTTGTATAACTGTTCAGTAATATGATTGTTTGTATAACTGTTCAGTAACATAATGGTTTGTATAACTGTTCAGTAATATGGTGGTATGTATAACTGTTCAGTAATATAATAGTTTGTATAACTGTTCAGTAATATAATGGTTTGGATAACTGTTCAGTAATATAATGGTTTGGATAACTGTTCAGTAATATAATGTTTTGTATAACTGTTCAGTAATATGGTGGTATGTATAACTGTTCAGTAATATGGTGGTATGTATAACTGTTCAGTAATATGGTGGTATGTATAACTGTTCAGTAATATGATTGTTTGTATAACTGTTCAGTAATATGGTGGTATGTATAACTGTTCAGTAATATAGTGGTTTGTAAAACTGTTCAGTAATATGATGGTATGTATAACTGTTAAGTAATATAATGGTTTGTATAACTGTGCAGTAATATGATGGTTTGTATCACTGTTCAGTAATATAATGGTTAGTAGAACTGTTCTGTAATATGATGGTTTGTATAAATGTTCAGTAATATAATGGTTTGTATAACTGTTCAGTAATATAATGGTTGGTAGAACTGTTCTGTAATATGATGGTTTGTATAACTGTTCAGTAATATGATGGTATGTATAACTGTTCAGTAATATAATGGTTTGTATAACTGTTCAGTAATATGATGGTTTGTACTACTGTTCTGTTATATGATGGTTTGTACAACCGTTCAGTATCATAATGGTTTGTACAACTGTTCAGTAATATGATGATTTGTTCAACTGTTCAGTAATATGATGGTTTGTATAACTGTTCAGTAATATAATGGTTTGTATAACTGTTCAGTAATATGATGGTTTGTATAACTGTACAGTAATATGATGGTTTGTATAACTGTTCAGTAATATAATGGTTTGTATAACTGTTCAGTAATATGATGGTTTGTATAACTGTTCAGTAATATGATGGTTTGTATAACTGTTCAGTAATATGATGGTTTGTATAACTGTTCAGTAATATGATGGTTTGTATAACTGTTCAGTAATATGATGGTTTGTATAACTGTTCAGTAATATGATGGTTTGTATAACTGTTCAGTAATATGATGGTTTGTATAACTGTTCAGTAATATGATGGTTTGTATAACTGTTCAGTAATATAATGGTTTGTATAACTGTTCAGTAATATGATGGTTTGTATAACTGTTCAGTAATATGATGGTTTGTATAACTGTTCAGTAATATGATGGTTTGTATAACTGTTCAGTAATATGATGGTTTGTATAACTGTTCAGTAATATGATGGTTTGTATAACTGTTCAGTAATATGATGGTTTGTATAACTGTTCAGTAATATGATGGTTTGTATAACTGTTCAGTAATATGATGGTTTGTATAACTGTTCAGTAATATGATGGTTTGTATAACTGTTCAGTAATATGATGGTTTGTATAACTGTTCAGTAATATGATGGTTTGTATAACTGTTCAGTAATATGATGGTTTGTATAACTGTTCAGTAATATGATGGTTTGTATAACTGTTCAGTAATATGATGGTTTGTATAACTGTTCAGTAATATGATGGTTTGTATAACTGTTCAGTAATATGATGGTTTGTATAACTGTTCAGTAATATGATGGTTTGTATAACTGTTCTGTAACATAATGGTGTGTACAACTGTTCAGTATCATAATGGTTTGTACAACTGTTCAGAAATATAATGGTTTGTACAACTGTTCTGTTATATGATGGTTTGTACAACTGTTCGGTTATATGATGCCTGCTATTTAAAGAAATGTGTCCTTTATTTCTTACAGCTGACTTTACTGTCTCAGCATATTGTGGCTTAGTGATTTTTTACAGCGGTATATAGTTGAGTCACCAGTCATTTGCACTCTTGGCCTGACAAAAGGAATATTTTTTATTTCAAAAGCTCGCGAAATTGGTTTTCAATTACTGTTATTTATTTTCAAAACAAACTTTGCATTTATTATTCCTACCAAACTGAGGAATCTCATTCAGAGTCTTTGTATAAAAAAAATAATGTAAAAGTTTCATCAAAATCAGGTCACAACTAAAAACAAATTTGTGCTGAAATGGTTGACCATTGCAATCATAGTACAGTCTCCTAATTAATTATAGGTGGATTTCGCTCAACTCTAACTTGTGTATAAAAGCCCCCGTCTCTGTCCACACTTCTGTGTCTGCACAATAACTGGTCAAAGTTTATTTTATATTGACGAAACTTGGTAAGCATATCATATATACAAAAACTAGGGCTAAATTCAGAGTTGAGCAAAATTCACATATATACCTTTTTTGACCCCAGTGAGCTGGTAGCTAAGAGCTTGTTGTCCAGGGTTGGTGGAAACGGATGCTGACTTTTAACAAGGATCGAAACAATTGTATATATACGGAAGATGGGGGAACAGATGGACAGGTACTCTCAAGACTTTTCAAGATTTATTTTTATTCACTCCCATCACAATGAGTATAACAGGAAGTCAATCAGGTATATTATACAATTAATTTAGTCCAACACCAGCTGTTTCCACCACTGCTTGGGAATCGAAATCACACCTACTAGATCACTAGATCACTTGCAGTCAAAAAGCTGTCAAACTAAAATCATCAGAAATTTAATTGAATCAAAATGACTCTTAAAAACATGAAAAAATTATAAAAATAAATCATCCTTATTAATAATGTTGGTAATATTTTCTCTATAATATCAATAAATAGTGATATCATTATCAAAACACACACCAAAGTCAGATATTCTACATACCTTTCCTAATTAATAATAATAATAATATTTATTCAGGTAAAATAGGCATGTTATTACAAGATATCACAATTTAGAATAAAATATATAATTAAAATCACATTGCAGCTTGTAAATAAAAAAAGAGTATTTTGTATTAAGACTAAGAATGGTAATAGATCTGACCTAGTAAAAGGTTTTTTAATTCAATCATTGACATATATCACAGAGTATAAAAATCTAAAAAAGTCTGATACACGTTTAAAAAAAGGCAGATATTACTATAAAATGAGACAAAATGAGACAGACTATTTTAGTGAATGAAGGTATTTATAAATAAAAAATAGATCGCATAATAGGAGTGGTGGTGATTGCCATTTACCTAGGATTACCCATAAAGCCACTTATTTCCAATGGGGTCCTTTAAAAATGGAAGAAAAATAATAAATTATGGCTGAGAAATCAATTTGTGTAGCAAGCACTTTCCAGCATGTTGTTATAATCCAGAACTGTGTATTTTTAGTTCCTAGGTTGTATATCGTGTTTAAAAGTAGATAATTTCTGTATAATCTATATCCCATAGCTATACAGATTGTATCTTAGCCATGACTCTCGATCAAGGGCTTCAATCATTTTTTTCCATTAACAAATCTGTTATCAACAGGGATATCAATTGATAGGAAAACAAACTACAATTTACATGTACATATTCTTTTTATAAATCAATCAGCACTTTTTCAATTGAAAGCTACTACCAGTTAAATATGNTGGGGGGGGGGGGGGGGGGGGGGGGGGAAATATCCAGCAATTTAATTATCTTTTCATGCCTGAAACTAAAATCATACAATAAATTCTTAAAATACAGTATAATACACTACTTAGCATACTGTATATGCCATAATAAGTGCCCAGGGGGCAAGAAGAAAAACAGGCTGAGGGGACCACTTAGTTATATGTAACAAAACAATGTTGTGGCAGTTTCTCACAGTGGATTCACAGGTAGGATAACATTTTTTTTTGCAAAACACTGAACAACAGACTAACAAGTAGTATAACATATAGTTGAAGCCCTCAGTGTACAGACAGTAGTATAACCTATAATTGTACCCCCAGTGTACAGACAGTAGTATATCCTATAGTTGTAGCCCTCAGTGTACAGACAGTAGTATAACCTATAGCTGAGCCCCCAGTGTACACACAGTAGTATATCCTATAGTTGTAGCCCCCAGTGTACAGACAGTAGTATA
>NW_018408820.1:635826-636871 GCF_002113885.1 Mizuhopecten yessoensis | reverse complement strand
CCTATAGTTGTAGCCCCCAATGTACAGACAGTAGTATAACCTATAGTTGTAGCCCCAGTGTACAGACAGTAGTATAGCCTATAGTTGTAGCCCCAGTGTACAGACAGGCGTATAACCTACAGTTGTAGCCCCCAGTGTACAGACAGTAGTATAACCTATAGTTGTAGCCCCAGTGTACAGACAGTAGTATATCCTATAGTTGTAGTCCCAGTGTACAGACAGTAGTATATCCTATAGTTGTAGCCCTCAGTGTACAGACAGTAGTATATCCTATAGTTGTAGCCCTCAGTGTACAGACAGTAGCATAACCTATAGTTGTAGCCCCAAGTGTACAGACAGTACTATAACCTATAGTTGTAGCCCCCAGTGTACAGAAAGTAGTATATCCTATAGTTGTAGTTCAAATGTACAGACAGTAGTATATCCTATAGTTGTAGTCCCAGTGTACAGACAGTAGTATATCCTATAGTTATAGCCCCAGTGTACAGACAGTAGTATAACCTATAGTTGTAGGCCCTACTGTACAGAAAGTAGTATAACCTATAGTTGTAGCCCCCAGTGTACAGACAGTAGTATATCCTATAGTTGTAGTTCAAATGTACAGACAGTAGTATAACCTATAGTTGTAGCCCCAGTGTACAGACAGTAGTATATCCTATAGTTGTAGTTCAAATGTACAGACAGTAGTATAACCTATAGTTGTAGCCCCAAGTGTACAGACAGTAGTATAACCTATAGTTGTAGTCCCCAGTGTACAGACAATAGTGTAACCTATAGTTGTAGGCCCCAGTGTACAGACAGTAGTATATCCTATAGATATAGCCCCCAGTGTACAGACAGTAATATAACCTATAGTTGTAGCCCCCAGTGTACAGACAGTGTTATAACCTATAGCCCCAAGTGTAAGTGTACAGACAGTAGTATAACCTATAGTTGTAGCCCCCAGTGTACAGACAGTAGTATATCCTATAGTATATCCTATAGTTGTAGCCTCCAGTGTACAGACAGTAATATAACCTATAGTTGTAGCCCCAAGTGTACCGAT